>NW_026020250.1:1470008-1541079 GCF_900185275.1 Solanum verrucosum
ACTAAATCCACAACTAGGGTTGTGGGAACCATGATCGATTAACAAAGTATGAATAGTAAATAAGCAATTCTTGACTAGTATTTTGCATGCATTGATAATTCTTTCGTTTAGAAGTCTTTTTAACGGTGGCCAACGTTAGAACTCGCCTTGTTACTACTGATATACCGTGAGTTTACGGTATTTCTAATACATTTCACTTACAAGTTGTGTGTGTCTAGGGCCTTTTTATATTGGTTTTTATGTATTCTATCATGTTTTGCAAGAAAGGTGTTCAGGCGCGGAAGTTTAGAGACAGCTGAAGGAAATGCAGAAAAAGGCATCCACGGAGGTCATCTACGGACCGTAGTTCCATTAACGGTCCGTAGGTGATGACCGTAGACCAGCAGAAATGTGTTGAGGACAAATCAGGGAAATCTGACCAAGTGTGGAACCACGGTGCCCATTTACGGTCCGTAGATGGATTTACGGACCGTACTGTTGATCCGTAGGATGAGACTGTGAGGGTTCCAGTACCTGATTTTTGAAGATTCTAAGTATGGAGCTACGGAAGGGATTGACGAACCGTAGATCGATCTACGGTCCGTGCTGTTGGTCCGTCGTTTGCTTCAGAGAAGCTGATTTTTGGATGCCGAAATATTTTCTAAGTCCCGAGTTACGGAAGGGACTTACGGACCGTAGATCAATCGACGGTCCATAAGTCAGTCTCGTAGATCGAAGACGCGTACCTGAACAAAACTTTCCTTAATTTGTTTCCTTTTTATTTAGGATTTGTTTTCTGTAAATAGGACATGTAAACCTCGTTTTTGGGGGTTAGACACTATTATTCTATTTTTGTTGTGTAACTTTGGAGATTAATTTGCAACCCTAGCAATTATTGATTTCCCAAGTTCGTTTTGAAGATTTTGGCTTTGCAATTCAAGTTTATTTTCTGGGTTTACTATTCTCTTTACGTAAGTTCATGATTTCTCTATCTACAATTATGAATTGTGTTCTTGCTAATATGAGTAACTAAATCCACAACTAGGGTTGTGGGAACCATGATCAATTAACAAAGTATGAATAGTAAATAAGCAATTCTTGACTAGTATTTTGCATGCATTGATAATTCTTTCGTTTAGAAGTCTTTTTAACGGTGGCCAACGTTAGAACTCGCCTTGTTACTACTTGCCGGACCAAGGAGGTAATTAACAAGAAAAGAATTATCAACATAGATTTAGTGTGATACTATCTAACATGCTAGTGTCGATTGGTGCGAAGTAATAACTAAGCCAAACATCGATTATGATGTCTAATATGAGGTAAAGGTAAGGGTTAGTAAATTATACACACGTAGCCGGACCAAGGTGCGGGGTGAAATTCTCTAGATGTCGGACCAAGGATTTAGAGATACCTAACTTACCACTTTGCATGTAATACACTAGAAGAGGATTGCTATTACTAGAATAACTGCGTTATGAGATTATGGGGAACACGTATACCCTAGTTATTTCTTTTATCTTGATAACAACCAAAGTTGAGTTTAATTATTGATTACAATATTTCGTATTACTATTTGTTTTACACAAGCACAACCCCCCTTTGTATTACTTGTTTCTGGAAATAATTTGGCTAATCGAATATAATTGTCGGTTAAAAGTAAAGTCTAAACCATTTTCCTCGTGGGATCGATCCCAACCTACAAGTTGGGTTCTTTACTTGATAACGATCGCTTATGCTTCTGAAAAGAGGTGTAATTTGAGCGTATCAACTACTTACCGGACCAAGGAGGTAATTAACAAGAAAAGAATTATCAACATAGATTTAGTGTGATACTAGCTAATAGGCTAGTGTCGATTGGTGCGAAGTAATAACTAAGCCAAACATCGATTATGATGTCTAATATGAGGTAAAGGTAAGGGTTAGTACATTATACACACGTAGCCGGACCAAGGTGCGGGGTGAAATTCTCTAGATGCCGGACCAAGGATTTAGAGATACCTAACTTATCACTTTGCATGTAATACACTAGAAAAGGATTGCTATTACTAGGATTACTGCGTTATGAGATTATGGGGAACACGTATACCCTAGTTATTTCTCTTATCTTGATAACAACCAAAGTTGAGTTAATTATTGATTACAATATTACGTATTACTATTTGTTTTACACAAGCACAATCCCCCTTTTTATTACCTGTTTCTGGAAATAATTTGACTAATCGAATATAATTGTTGGTTAAAAGTAAAGTCTAAACCATTTTCCTCGTGGGATCGATCCCAACCTACAAGTTGGGTTCTTTACTTTATAACGATCGCTTATGCTTCTGAAAGGAGGTGTAATTTGAGCGTATCAAGTAGTCGGCGCTTCACCGAATAGTTCCGTGAAGTGGTACTATGTCGCCCAATGACACAGAACTCAACAATGCTAAAGGCTAGTGTAAGACGGCAACAAACTACACCAAAGGCGAATCGCCGATCTGATCGGCGATTCCGACTAACCTCGCCGAAAGATCCGCCAGCACTATTTTCTGAAGTCTACAAATACTAAACTTGTTATTAATTTTTAGAGAGTCGAGCATTTATTTTAATTTCCAGAATAGAATAGTACTTTTTGGATATTTTCTCTCAAGTTTGGAGAGAGTTTTTGGAAGACTTGAAGAAAGAAGGATTTTATTTTCCCCAAGTTGGAAGTGGGTTTTCTCCATTCTTCTTCATTTGCTTAAATCAAGGTTTAATTTCTTATACCCATTTGATTTTAGTATCATTTTAGGTGTATTTTGTTATTTCTTGATGTGTGGCTAAAAACCCTATTCTTGAGGTGTGATTTAGCAAATATGTGTTGATATTATTGTTGGGTCTTAGTTGCTGATAGGTTAAATGTAGTTTAATGGTGATTTCACTTAGTGGTTGTGGTTTAATCTAATGGGTTTGTAGTTGCAAATACAAAGCCACCCATGTGTTTTCGGCTTGCCCGAGAGGGAGGTCACGAAACCAAGACCACTAGACTGATGGCCTAAGGATTGGATCGACATGAGGTTCAGCCCGAGAGGGTGAGCCCCAGTCCCATATCCTAACACTCAGCTCGAGGGAGTGAGTGGGGTAAGGCGTAGGTTGGCCTTCATGCGGCAAATGGGTGTCCGAGAGGAACGCATTTGAAACGGGGTAAGTTGCCCGATAGGGAACTTATTTCCATCTAAAGCTTAGCCTAGTCACTATTATCTTGCAAATTTCCTATCGAAAGCATGTACCCAACTATTTATCTCAACTTGTATTGCGGTCACACCCCAAGAACTCTTCCTCATACTTGATTTTCTTGTTATTTTTGTTGTTTTTACTACTTGTGACAAAAACCCCAATTGATATTTGACACTTTTGTGTCACCCTCTTTAATTTACAATATTTTTAATCGTTAATGTCTTTAGCTACAACTAATTAGAACTAAATTTTATTTTTCTATTAATTCTCGAAACCACTCCATTGGGACACGACCCCAACCATTAGTTGGGTTACTATATTATCGACGATCGTAGACACTCGTACTGTAGGTTAGTGTCGTTGGTCACGATAAGCATCAGATCAAAAGCCACATATTTATCTGCAAGCTACAAGTTCAAGAATTCAAGTTCAAGAACGATCATGAACAAGACCACTAGATTCAAGATCAAGCTCGAAGCCCTTGAATTCAACTAGAAGTCAAGATAAAGATAAAATTCAAGTTCAAGCACGATTAAGATCAAGATCAAGATAAAGTTCAAGTTCAAGATCAAGATCGAGATATGGTTCAAGTTCAAGAAGTCAAGATCAAGATAAGATAAAGTTCAAGATAAATACCAAGTTCAAGTTCAAGATCTAGAGTCCTTGAATTTATATTTGAAAAGGCGAATTCAAAGAAATCATAGAGATTGTAATACTCACACTTTAAATCAATAAAACAATTGTTGTGATATTTTTTAATTCTTGATTATTGTTTTCTCGACGTGAATTTTATTGTCTACAAATTTTGGCACGCGCAGTGGGACAATTGCTACCTCTCATCTCAACTTTTCAAGCATCAAAGAATATCGAGATGACTTCCATGAAGATCAACTCTCTGCCTTTAAGGCCACTAGCTCCAAGTTCTCTACTGAAGTTGAAGGAATTATTGGTGTTACCTTTGGAAGTTTTGGAGTTGTTACGAGGAGCAAGGTTGTTACGCTAGGACAACAAACACTTCAAGTATCATCCACCTCAACTCCAATTTTTGGGTCTTCGACTCCAAAATGATTAAGTTTCTCCACAAATTCCTTTAGAAGGAAGAAGCAGTGTTGCTAAGAAGATCAAGAAGACCTTAGCTCTACTTGAGCAATCTGGATCTAAGAACTCTACCACAAAGGAGAACTATGATTCAACCAATGAATCCTCTCCACATGCATCACGCAATGTGACTCCCCTGAAGATCAACTTATGCGATATTTCATGCTACTCTCCTACATCTCCAATGATCATGCAAACGATGGTGACTGTTGCTTCTTCCCCTGAGGAATAACTTGCAAATCTGACGAAATTGGTTGAAGGATTGACAAAGCATGTACAACACCAAGAATATCGAATAGATAAGTGGATGGATAGGATGGAAGGAATTTTAGATTGAGAAGTGAGTCATGCACCTGAAAAGTGTGTTAAAGTTCAAGGGATTGAAGATCCTACGAAGAAAGTGCCATTTGTTAATGAGATGCCAGTTTCTTCTGAAGGAATAATCTCACTCGATCGCTTGAAGGAGTTCATTGAAGGCACAATCAAAGATAAGTACGAAGTCTCCACCGAGTCTTCTCATATGTATGCCAAGTCATACACTACAAGAATTGATAACTTTAAAATGCCTGCTGGTTATTAACCTCTCAAATTTCAACAATTTGAGGGTAAAGGAAATCTAAAGCAAAATGTTACACACTTTGTGGAGACATGTAATAATGCTAGAACATATGAAGACCATCTTGTCAAGCAGTTTTTACATTCTCTAAAAGGAAATGCATTGGTACACGGACCTCGAGCCCAATTATATCAATAGTTATGAGCAACTAGAGCACGAGTTTCTCAATCGGTTTTATATCACAAGGCGTATGGTAAGCATGGTAGAACTCACAAATACTTGCCAAAGAAAGGATGAACCGGCTATAGATTTAATAAATCGATAAAGGAACCCAAGCCTGAAATTCCAAGGATAGGTTTAGTGAAGCTTCTACGATAGAAATGTGTATCCAAGAGATGCACTGGAAGCTTCTTTACATCTTACAAGGAATAAAACCAAAATCCTTCCAAGATCTAGCTACTCGCTCTCATGATATGGAGTTGGGCATGCCCTCTGCTGGAAAAGATATGACGTTTGTCCATGATCCTCACAAAGGAAGGGACAAGCAGGAACCCAAGAGATGAAGCAAATTCATGCCCAAAAATGACAATAAAGAATCCATGAATGTTAATATGTCACCTTTGAAGTTCACTACGAAGGAAGGCAAGAAGCAAAGTGTGAGAACGACTTTCCAAGCGCGTTCGAACCAAAAGTCAATCCTAAGGGAAATGTGAGAAAAGAAATATCCCTTCTTGGATTATGTCGTTTCTGATATTTTTGATGAGTTGCTTGAGTTAAAGCTTATTGAGTTGCCAGAGATGAAGCGACCTGATGAAGCTGGAAAAATTGATGACCCAAATTATTGCAAGTATCATAGACTTGTGAGTCACCCTTTTGAAAAATATTTTGTCTTCAAGGATATAGTGATGTGATTGGTTAGAGAAAAGTAGATTTTCCTTGATGATGAGAAAGCTAGTTCTAACTAAATCTCCACCACATTCGGCTTGCTCGATCCGGTTCAAATATGTATCTTTGAAAAGCATGAAGAAGAATCATTGGAGCAAGAAAATTTTCAAGTTGATATAGATGATGATGAAGGTTGGATTCTTGTGACTAAGTGAAGACGCACCAAGTCAAGCTTACGAAAAGAATCATTTGAGCAACCAATTAGAAGGAAGATGGTGAAGAAACTGGAGAAGAAGAAATCAATCAAGCGCCCAAAGAAGGCAAAGGTTGAAGTGCATCACTACCAGAAACCCCGACATCCTGTGACTCTAGAGGAATTCATACCAAGTTGGTTCTGCACAAAGTCTACCCAAGACAATGTCAAGGTATTATGTTTTAATGGTGAAAAAGAAGAAACAATTAAGGTGTCTCCTACTGAAAAAGAAGGAACAACGAGCGAATCCTCACCAAAAGTGTCTCCTAGTGACGAAGAAGAAGCAACGAGGGAAATCTCATCAATGATGTATCCTTCGTCTTCTGGAAAAACCTATTGAACCTTCTTCCCAAGAAGCACATGCATGTGATACAAAAATCACATTTACCGAGTCTACACCCTGGACGTGGCCGGCATTCAAGAACCATTGTTAGTCCCCAAGAGAACCCTCATCCTGACTGACTACAAGCGGAAGACTAACTTAAGCATGCAAAAGCTTAAAAATTGAATAAAAATAATTTATTCAACTCACCATAAAATAGGCAACTTAAGTCTTTAAAATATTTAATAAAATAAAGAAATAATATAGATTTCTCAACTATATTGACTATCTATGAAGCCTCTAACTGATAAAGATGGAAGTTGGGACAAGACCCATGACATCCTAACAATTGATATATTGAAAGGTAAATGAAATCCTTCGGAAGCAAGGAGGCTCAGCTTAGCTAACTCGAACTCTCAGATGTATCAACGAAGCTCTTGTTGATGATTTTGAATACCTGTGTCTGCTCATGAGAAGATGCAGGCCAAATGGCTTAGTATGTGGAATGTACGAGCATGTAAGAGGAATTCTAAAGCATAAACTTAAGCTTGAACTTTGATAAAAAGGAAACATACTTACCTTTTCTCAAACTTACTCAACTCAAGGAATACTCAAGGATACTCAAAACTACTCAACTTACTCAACTCATAAGTATTCAAGGATAAGATACTCAACTCAGAGATTAGATACTCAATTCAAAGAATATGATATTCGACTCTGGCTACTCAACTCTGGATACTCAACTAAATATAAAGCAACAACACACATGCAATATATGGAAAGCTTTATAAAGCAGTAAAACAACTTGGTTCGTTAAAGAAAATGCAATAACAAACTCAACTTTACTGATATAATAAAGTAATATAGTTTATGTGGGAGATTCTCTAACCGACAACCATCACTATGAGCCTAAGTGATGGTACAACATTTTACCTCACGTTGCCAAGGACCGTCCTATACCTTGCCATCAGTATAGAACCTGAACTACTATGTGGATTCACTAGTCTATGTTAAAAAGTACTAAGGAATCATCTAAAAAGTATGATCTTTTTTCTGCTCATGATGGCTACATGGTTTATGGAAACTTGAGTTATCTGAACTCGCATCCCCATATCGGTGCTCAATACTACTCCCAAAATATACTTAGCTCATATGTTTTAAAAAAAACATACTTCTTTCTGTGATTTGAGATTAGTGCTCAAAAACATAGCTCAAAAGCTATCTTGAAAATCTCAGTTTCCTCTCTTGCTTCATTTAGAAAACGATTACTCTTTTCTGAAAACTAGCCCGAAGGCTCTTTGGAAATCTCAATTTCCGTTCTTATTTAAATGTGAAAACATGTTAAATCTCCTAGGGAATACATAGTCCCCATATACTTTTTGAAGAAAAGAACTTCAACTTTACTCTTTGCTGAACTCAAAATTTAAGTCTTAAAACAAAGTTAAAACATTTGTAAAAGACTTCTTAAAATGTGGTTCATGCCGAATTATGGACGTGAAGGACTCAATGCAAGGTTTTCAATAACCATAGATTGAACTCAATACTTGGAACTCAAGAACTTCAATGATACTACTCACTTCAAGAATGCTCAACTCAGAGGGTTCATGCGGAATTATGAACATGAACTACTCAACTCAAGGACTCAAAGATACTTTTCATCTCAAGACTGCTCGACCGATAGGGTTCATGAAGAATTATGGACATAAATAACCCAACTCAAGGACTTCATGGGTAACATGTAATAGTCCCATGATTAGGAATATAACCTCAAATGGGTTATAAACTCAATACTTAAGACTTAGGACATGAAGATATTGCTTCTCTCATAGATACTCAACTTCTGGAGTTCATGCGGAATTTATGGGCATGAACGACTTGACTCGTAGGTCTACATAACATTATGGAACTCATTTATACTACTCTTCTCATTCTCTTACTTACTTCCTCATAACTTATTTCAAATCAATAGTTGATCTCAAAGGGTTCACAATCGAACTCAAAGGCTTTCTTGAACTTCTACTCTTAACACTCTCTCTTGAATGTGAATTATGAATTCAAGAGTCATGGTTCATGAGATGAAGAATCTAGGTGATAGTGTTTACTCATGAATACATTCTCCTCACTCTCATTCTCACTTACTTGAGTGTTGAAACAAGTTATTAGAAATTGTGGAAGACTGATCAAAAGGACTCAAAGGGACTTTCTCAAAATGATCGGAAGAACTCTCAAGACTTAAATCTTAACTTTACCTTGAATTTGAATTATGAATTCAAGTATATGATCATGTTATGAATTATTTCTAGGTGTTTGGAAGTATTTTAAAGTGATTAGAATCAAAGGGAGTGAAGGTACACTTAAAAGGGGCTTAAACGGGACAATCGACGGAAAAGAAGTGGGGGAAGGCGACCCTGGCTCGTTCCGGGCGTGGGGAGCCAGCCCCTAAGTTCAGAGACTGCATATGGGCACACTGAAGGGGCGCCGCCCCAGCCCCTTGGGTGCATCTGGGGCATGCCCCAGCCCCTTGGGTGCATCTGGGGCATGCCCCAGCCTCTCCCTAGGCCAAATTCGATGAATTTCGCCTCTCGTTTTCTAATCCTAAATCAGTTTTAATCAATTTCTTTTCTCAAGTTTTCCTTAGATTCGATCATCCAACCTAAATACACACTAATCCACTCAAAAAAAATCACTTTAATCTCAAAATATCATCAAAATCCCAACAAAACAAGATTTAGAATGAACTTCAAGAACACCTATCAAGAACTTAAATCCTTCAACTTTTTGAGAATGAAACTTTGCTGAAAATAATATGTTTGGCGTGTGGGTGAGAAAACCTAACACTATGGAAGCTTACATACCTCTTAGGCATCAAACCCATGGCGACAATCCGCAACAACTTTCAAGAATTTCGACGAACACTTCGATCCTTTCTCTTTTCTCTTTTTTTCTCTTCTTCTTTTCTCTTCTTGAACTCTCAACTAAAACCCTAGGTGTAAAGTAGGATTAAAAAACTGAACCTAATCATATTAGACCCCTAAAATATTACTTAAAATGAATTAAATCTGATTGGGTAAGGGAAAGACCAAAATACCCCTCTAAAATCCGGTTTTGACTTTCCTTATCTAGACAGCCCAACTTTGAATGGACATATCTCCCTCATACGAACTCGAAACTGAGAAAAATTGGTGGCGTTGGAAAGATAATTCAAATATATTTCCTACGGTATATGGTTGCACACCTAACGCATCCTGAGATATGAGTTATGGTCGTTTGAAGTCGACTCAAAACTCATACTTAGCTTAACTTGTAAAATTTCAGATTTTGCTATTTCCAATTTAATTTTTTTTGGAACTCAAGGTGCTACATCTAGTGACCTTCACACTTAAGAAATTTTAAGTTCCTCGGTAAAATCCTACTCACAACAAAGGATGGTTTGAGCCTTAGCTCAAAAATTTTCCGGGGTGTTACATTTATAAATAATGATCTTCCATTTGGTGAAACACTACAAAATCGTCCTTTGTATATGATGGGTCACGTGATTGAGAAGAAGATAAATATAATCTTAATAGATGAAGGATCTGGAGCCAACATTCTACCTATCCACATATTGAAGGAGCTCAGCATCACAACTGAAGAACTTAGTGAAAGTTGTTTGTTGATACAATGATTCAATCAAGTGGGACAGAGGTCCATAGGCTCTATTAAATTCGAAATCCACATGGAAGATTTGTGATCAAGAGCATGGATGCACGTGATTGATGTAAATACTTCATACAATATAGTACTTGGTAGGCCTTTGGTGCGTGGGAATAGAATTGTCTCATCTTCTTACTATCAATGTTTGAAGTATCTTCAAGGCGGGACTGAAAGGAAGATAGTTGTTGATGATAATCATTTCACCAAAGTTGAGACACATTTTGCCGATGCAAAATTTTATTTGAAGGCTTATGTTGTTAAAGGGGCAAAATCTAATGATGTCAAATCAATCAAGTCTGATAGGATCACAAGCAAAAGAATTGATGTGACTGTCGAAAAGATAAAAATTGACACTAAAGAATTTTGTCTCATTCTTAATGAAGGGAAGATCATGTCTTCGAAGAAGAAGCTGACTTCTGGACTTCGTTATGTTCCAAAAGTGAAGAAAGAAAAAGGTCAATCATCTAACCTTCAAGAGGTCTAATCTTCCTATCAGATGGATCGATGCAATAAACTTTTCTTTGAAGTTATCAGGAAAGACAATCACTCAAAATCAAGTGTGAGATGTGGCACTCCCTACGAAACGCACAAAAGAAGGTTTTGATCCTAATGCTTACAAGTTATTTGTGAAGGTTGGATACAACCCTAATGAGCCATCAATGTTAGGAAAACTCCCATCAGAAGATAAAAGCAGGAAAGCACGTAAAGGCCCAGGTTATAGCCAACCACCGCCAGTTCGCATCTCCATAAAAAGGGCCAGAAATAACTACATCACTGTAGAAGATGAGTCTGCTTCTTCCAATAAAAGGCCTTCCGTCTTTGATCGACCTGGAAAATCAACTACAAGAACTTCTGTATTTGAGAGTTTAGGTCCGTTGAATAAAGAGAATAACAAGCATCGAGAAGTTACCTAAGAGTTACAACGCTTGCTTCACATATGATCCAAAAGGATTTCAAAATTTTGATTCCTTCTATGATGAGGAGACGGGTGAAACTTATGGTTTTTGTGTAAAGAGGAACTCAAGGCAAAAGCTCACACTGTGGTTTACACCAAGGAGCATGAGGAAGATGAAGAAAGTGTAGGCTCCTCATATCAGGTTATGATCCAGAATAAAGATTGATGAAGAGTTAGAAGATATTGTCCAGTGTTGTCATAAATATGTCAAAAACAACGATCCTCTAGAAGAGGAAGATGTTACAGATGCTTCACCAGAACTTGAAGAAGGAGTGAAGACCACAATAGATCCTTTGAAGTTAACATTGGCACTGATGAAAACCCAAGGTCAACTTACTTGAGTGCCTTTCTAGAATTTGATGGAGAAATCGCTTATATGAATATACTCAAAGAATATAGGGATGTCTTCGCATGGAGTTATAAAGAAATGCCTATCTTGAATCCTAAAGTAGTGGTTCATCAGTTGGCAATCAAAAATAGTTCTTATCTTGTTAAGCAAGTTAAAAGACGTTTTAGGCCAGACTTGGTTCCATTGATAGAAAATGAAGTTAACAAACTGATTGAGGCAGGCTTTATACATCAGGTAAAATATCATACATGGATTTCAAGTATTGTTCGTGTGAGGGAGAAGAATGGTCAAATTTGAGTTTGTGTTGACTTTAGAGATCTCAGTAATGCATGCCCTAAAGATGAGTTCCCTCTTCCTATTCTGGAGTTGATGATCGATGCCACCACTAGTTATGAGGCAATGTCTTTAATGAAGGGTTCTTCCGGCTATAATCAAATTTGCATGGCACCAAAAGATGATCAACTCTCTACATTTCACACACCTAAGGGTATTTATTGCTACAAAGTGATGCCATTTGGTTTAAAGAATGTTGGTGCCACATATCAAAGGGCTATGCAAAATATATTTGATGACTTGCTTCATAAAAATGTTGAATTCTACATTGATGCCTTGGGGGTAAAGCCAAGAAAGAAGAGTGATCATTTGAAAGATATAAGAATGGTGTTTGAGTTGCTCCGAAGATATCAACTAAGGATGAATCCATTCAGTGTGCCTTCGGAGTCACTTCTGGCAAGTTCCTTGGCTTCATTGACAGACATCAAGGAATTAAAATTGACCAAGCCAAAGTTGATGCAATTTTGAAGATGCCCAAGCCTCGAAATATTCCTGATTTGAAAAGTCTATAAGGAAAGCTAGCCTACTTGAGGAGGTTCATCTCAAATCTAGCGGGAAAATTCCAGTCATTCGGTCATCTCATGAACAAAAGGTTCTCCTTTCAATTGGGACCAATTATGTAGCTATGCTTTTAAAAACTATCAAACTGTATCTAGAGAAACCTCCAGTTTTGGCTGCCCCTATACCTGGAAAACCATTGATACTCTACATTGCGGCACAACAAAGGTCCGTAGGAGCCCTGTTAGCTAAAAAGAATAGTGAAGGTGAAGAAAACTCCCTTTACTACTTGAGCAGAACAATGACGCCAAATGAGCTGAACTATTCGCCAATTGAAAAATTGTTCTTAGCACTAGTCTTATCAATTCAAAAGAAGAAGCATTATTTTCAAGCTCATGTTGTTCGCCTTATTTATAAAGAAAATCCCATCAAGTTTTTTATGTTGAAACATGTCCTTAGTTACCCACTAGCAAGGTGTTAACTCAAATTCCAATAGTTTGAGATCATGTACATCCCTCAAAAAGTTGTGAAAGGATAAGCATTAGCAGATTTTTGGCAGACCACCTGATACCAAATGATTTGGAGTTAACTGATTAACTTCCTGATGAAGATAAGATGTCAATTGAAATTCAACCCCCTTGGAAAATGTACTTTGATGGAGCCTCACATCGTGGTTGAGCTGATGCTGGTGTGGTGTTCATCACTTTACAAGAAGAGATTCTACCATTCTCCTTTACTTTGAAGCAATGTTGCTCCAATAATGTCGTTGAATACCAAGCGTTGATAGTTTGACTTGAAATGGCCGTCGATATGAAGCAATTACACTTCCAAGCCTTTGGTGACTCTCAGTTGGTGATCAATCAAATCTTGGGAAGTTATGAGGTGAAGAAGCCCGAATTGCACCCTTATCACGATTATGCTCAAAAGTTGATAGGATGACTTGGAGATGTAACCCTCCAACATGTGCCAAGAACAAAAAATAAGAAAGTTGATGTGTTGGCTGCCCTAACTTTAGCGCTAACCCTTCCTGATCAAACACAAGTCACTATTTGCCAAAAATTAATAGTACCACCACCAAATGAGGACGAGTATATAGAAAATGAGCTTAAGTATATCGTCGTTATTTCTGAAGCTGCAAAGAAAGATTGGAGAAAACCCATTATCGACTATATGTGTTATAGGATACTTCCAGAAAATCCAAGAAAAAGAACTGACACTCGTTGTGCGCCTCGCTTCCTTTAGTACAAAGACACATTATATAGAAGATCATTTAAGGAAATACTATTGCAATTTTTGGAAGAGGAAGTAGCAATCCAAGCTTTGCAAGAAACACACTTGGGAGTATGTGGATCACATCAATCTTAATCGAAGCTCCACTTTCACATAAAGAGAATGGGGTATTATTGGCCAACCATGGTAAATGATTGCTTAGATTATGCTCGAAGGTGCAATGCTTGTCAATTTCATGCAAAGTTCATACATCAATCGCCCAAAGTATTACACCCAACTATTTCATCTTGGCCATTTGACGCTTGGGAGTTGGATGTGGTGGGACCACCATCAAAATCTTCTAGAGGACACTTGTACATCTTGGCTGCTGCAGATTACTTCTCAAAATGGGCTGAAGTTGTCACTCTTAAAGAAGTGAAGAAAGAGAATGTTGCAAATTTCATCCGAGTGAATATCATCTATCGTTTTGGCATCCCTCGCTACATAATAATAAATAATGGCAAGTCATTTGACAACAAGTTAATGAACAAAATTTGTGATCTCTTTGGCTTCAAGGAGCATAAATCATCTATGTATCATGTTGCCACCAATGGTCTTGCTAAAGCATTCAATAAGACTATACGCAACCTTGTCAAGAAATTTATCTCCAAGTCCAAATGAGATTGGCATGAAAGAATGGAAGAAGCTTTGTGGGCATATAAGATGACGTAGCGCAATCGAACTCAAGCAACACCATATTCACTTGCTTTTGGAGTTGAAGCAGTCCTGCCACTTGAGCGTCAAATACATTCCTTAAGACTTTCTATTCAAGAAGGGCTCACTGAAGAAAATGATCGACTACGTCCTGTTGAGTTAGAAGCACTTGATGAAAAGAGGTTAGAAGCCCAATAAAACCTTGAATGTTATCAAGCTCGTTTATCTCGTGCTTTCAATAAGAAGGTTCACTTGAGGTGCTTCCAAGTTGGAGACCAAGTTCTCGCAGTAAGAAGACCTATGATTACTTCACATAAGTCTAACGGAAAATTTACCTCAAAGTGGGATGGACCATATGTCGTACAAGAAGCATATTCAAATGGTGCTTACAAGCTTATTGATGCAGATGGCGTAAGGATCGTTCCTATTAATATAAAATTCCTAAAGAGGTACTACCCTTGATGTAAGATGATGCTCTTTAAGGTACGAGCCTAAACTGCATATTATTCATGTCCCGCAAGAGTATAAACTATGTACTGCATGACAAAAAAATCACTCACTCTCCTAGAACTACGTTGTAAAATGATCCTCTTCACTGAGGTACGTAGGCACTTAGAATCATATTCAAAGTTCAGTTGCATGAGTGTCAAAAAACTACATGTTCCCACTTGATCCGTCACATGAAAGTTAAAGCGATGAGTATTTTGTTTTATCTTTTGTCTTATCAAACTTTAGACTTGTAAGAAGTATTGATGGGTCACTAGAGGAGGAAAACCCTTATAAAGTATGAGTTTCTTTCATAGCATGCTTGAAGTTTTAAATTTAGCCAAGTTTGTAAATTCAGCCAAATATGTAAGTTGAAGTCTTTAAATTCAACCAAGTATGCATATTGAAGTCTTCAAATTATTCAAGTTTGCAAGTTGAAATCTTCAAAACCTCCAAGTATACAAGTTGAAGTTTTCAAATCCTCCAAGTATGCAAGTTGAAATCTTTAAAATCTCCAAGCCTGCAGGTTAGATTCTTAAATTAATCCAGCCAGTAAGTTGAAGCCCTCAAAAGTCTTTCAAGTTGAAGCATTAAAATTGCAACATTTGCAAACCATATTTGAATCCAGAAACTTAAAGAAATGAGGAACTTCCATTATTTTTATTCTTATTGTCATAAATGTGGATGGAGCTTGGATTACTCAAACTTGAAATCAAAGAATAAAAAGCAAATGGAAGAATACAATTAAAGATGTGTATAATGTTGGATATAAGATGAAACAAAAGGAAACATTATTCTCATTAAAAATTTTTTGTATAGTATATCAATCAAACTCTAAAAGAAATAAACAAATCAATAAATAAAATCTAATCCAAACACAGTTTATCATTAATCAGTTCTTGACGCATAGCCTCTAGATGTTCTTTCTTTTGTCCTAGACCATTCGTCAAGTCTGTGTCAGAACATGCATCAAATTCCTTGACTGCAAATAAGGTTGCTAGCTTGGCTCCATCAACTTCATCCTCGACAACTGTCAAAAGGACTTTTAATCTTGCATCCTTTTGCACAACACTTTTATCTCTTTCTTCATATTATCCAACGACTGACGAATAGAGGACACCTCCTCAAACATGGCATTTGTGAGACGTTCTCCCGCTGCAAACAACTATTTTCTGGCACTTTCACATCCATTTCATGAAGGGTTAATCGTGCTTGATCATATGAAGCGGCAAAATCAAAGAAAGAATTCAATAACTTTTTCAAAGGTGAAACATCCACGTCTTCCAGTCCATCTCTTTGATAATTACTTGGATTTCATCTTTAAGAGAAGAAGCAGAATCTACATTTTTTCTCAAAAGTTTGCCCTTAATAACATCCCAAAAAAGTAGAAGTAAAATCTTTCTGAGTATCAAGGATGACTTTCTTCCCATCAAATATGGACATAGAAGTTAATGTATGTTGTGTGCTTCATACCCCAAATCGTCTTTAACCTCATCGCAAGAGACATAAGGTTGCCTCTTTTTCACTTGAGTCACAGGAGGCGGTTTCATCAAATATGAACAAGATATATACTCACCACTATCTTGTGACTTTTCTCGTTGTGGTGTCGCAATATTGTTCTCCTACTTAAACAAGAAGGGGGATAAATAGTCAAGTAAACAAATGCTAAGATATAGTCGATAGAGTAAAGGTCTTAACCATACCTCATTGAGAGAGACTGTTATAGTCCTTCAAGTGTTGTTCGCATTGTCTCACAATTCAACCACGAGTGGAATAGTGTCCTCTAGTACCCTTAATCTCCTAAAAAGACTTCATTATTGCTACTTTCACTCTCATCTTGAAGCACCCTCTTGGAAACATAAACGGATTGAGTAGGTGTCTTCATTTTTGGTGTTACCGAAGATAATTGAGACTCTGTTTTTTCCGTTTCTGGAGTACCTTAACACCTAAAGAAAAAGGCATACCAGTATTAAGGACTTTGTTCTTACCTACTTTCCTAGAACCTTCTAAATGTACGATGAGAATCGGCCTAGCAATATCCACTAAAGCTTGCAAATGATCATCAAGGAATTTTCCATGATTTTTCTTCCACTAAGCTTGATATTCAGATCCAAAGGACTTTCCCGCATTAGGTGTGATTGAAGGAAAAGTTGATTGTGATACAGATCGACTCATAGTGCAAATTCGCCAAATCATAAGACCCTTGTCCAAAGAAGCACTACGAATATCATTTTTCATGATACCAAGGATGTTTTGGTAGAATCCAAATTGATGACTGAAATGATGTGGACTATATGGCTCAATAATGAATGAATCTCTACATTGAAGAGGGAGATAGTTAAAGCGAATGCTCATGAAATAGCTCGACTTCAACTCTGGTGCATGATTATTATCCTTATAAAAGTAAGGGTAAGTCTTATCCAACATGGTAGATGTCCAAGCCACATTTTCCCCACCATGAATGTATTTTCTCACATCATTACTTTCGAAATACCTTGCACCACCCTCTCCAGAATATACTACCATAGAGGGAACAAAGGGCCCATTGAAAAATGCATAATGAGTCTTGAAATAATGAGCAAGCCAACCATAAACATAGTGGATGGGGAAGCAAACTTTAATTTGATTAAGTTATGATAAAGTTGAGATCTTATTTAAACCATTGTAAATGATGGCTAATACCGGGATCGCAAGACTGATCTTCCTCCCACTCGCCATCAAGCTTGCCATCTTGAAAGTCCCTGGACGAACAAACTCACCCTCCTTATTGGGAAGGACGAAAGCACACAACCAAAAAGATAAGAAAGTTGTTAGATATGTTTCATCTCTTTTGTTAGCTCTCACTCCAAGTCCAGAAAACATCATTTCTTCGACATGTGATCATCTTGTTGTATCAGGTAAGCCCCCACTAGGATTATAGGTTAATTCGGGGTGAGCAGACTTTTTTTCCTCCCTCGGTGGAACAGCTTCATACCTCTGAGGTTTCTTACACAAAAAACTTATCCACTTGCTAAATGATACTTCTTGATTAGCCCCCCGAAGATGGTGAAATGCTGCAAACAATATTCACAAGTCCGAGAAATGTATTTTGTCCTCTTTTCATCAAATCCAACAAGTTTTCTGGCCTCAGGAAATATTTCTTCATAAAGAGAACCCAAAATCGATAAGCCTCCAAGAGTATGTAAATCCCATAAAGAAATAGATAATTCTCTGGCAGATGTAAGAAGTGTATTGGTTTTTGGGCACCACGCTTCACAGAACGCTTGTAAAATGTCTGAATTAAGGTCATAAGTGAATAAAGATGCATAAACGACATCATAAACTTGGGCCATGCCCAATACCACTTGGCTCCTACCAAGTATATCCTCGATCCACTCCTAATACCCTGAAATGTGATGATATTCTCCCTCAACTATCGTGTTCCCCCATCGAATCTCGCCTTTAATTATGCGACGACCTAAACTTGTAAGAGAGTTGCAATATTAGCAAGATGATGATCTGGTGCTTCAAGAGACCACAACTTGAGTAGATTGTTGGAAGTATGGGTGTGCACCAAAGTCCAATTCACCATATGGAATGGATTTTTCAAAGAAGGCCACTGACTTACATATTGACCGACTAGTGGAGTATGAGTCAAAAATCGGGTTTGATCTTTTGCTTCTTCAATTTCAACTACAAGATGCCTAAGTTTGGTGGAGGGAGAGATGTATTGCCTAAAAATCGTCATTTCTTCAAACTGCAAGGTATAAAAAGAGGTCGTTAGTGAGAAAACATGGGCATACAATAGCCACAAAAAAGGATCATTGTCAAGAAATTTCTTTGTTACTCTTAAGGCGGGCATGTGTATCCATCCTCTTTACACCATAAGATTACCTCTTGATTACATTACTTAAGGTGGGGATGTGTATCCATCCTCTTTACACCCCAAGGATATCATTAAATTACCTTTCTTAGGGAGGGGATGTGTATACATCCTCTTTTCGCCTTAAGAATACCATAAAGTTACCTTTCTTAGGGAAGGGATGTGCACCATCCTCTTTTTGCCTTAAAGTTACCTTTCTTAGGGAAGGGATGTGCACCATCCTCTTTTTGCCTTAAAGTATACCATAAAGTTACCTTTCTTAGGGTAGGGATGCGTATATATCGTCTTTTCTCCTTAAGAATATCATAAAGTTATAATTCTTAAGGCGGAGATGCGTATCTATCCTCTTTTCGCCTTAAGAATACTATAAAATTACCTTTCTTAGGGCGGGGATGCGTATCCATCCTCTTTTTGCCACAAGATTACCTCTAAAGTGGGGATATGTATCCATCCATGCACACCTAAAGACCAAATTCTTGTGTTGTGATAAAACTCTCCATTGTGTAGCCTCCGTAAAATATAAGTGTTGCTACCATTGATCTGGAAAAAAAAAGAACAAAAGAGTGATATAAAAGAAAATACAAAAAAGGCAGGATCACCTGTTTTAGATCTTACGAATCGGTTCTAGGCAAAACCTCACGAGTTGATGTTTAAATTATAAGGAGCATGTTGATAACGCTCAACTACACATCATCCGATACTAAGTGTAGGCGATCGTAATCTAGTATAAACCCAACAAAGAGTTGGGGTCGATCCCACAGGGAGTGATACAGAATGTAATTCAATTAAGAAGTAAATGGTGTGTTCTAATAGGTTGTAGAAGTAGACATTATCGAAACACAATAAGGTAAATTAAAGGGGTTGACAATAAATGTCAGATGGGGGATTAGGTTTGTCAAGTAATAACTACAACAACTATGAAAACAGAGGAGTAATTAAGTAGAGAGGGATCCTTGGGGATGTGATCGATTAATTGCCAATTTCGCTATACAGGTGATTACCAATTACTGAAATTCGCTGAATCTTAGTGGGTAAGCTAGGCTATAGATGATATAGCCATCTCTCGATCAACTATTACGATTCAGGCGAGTTCTCTCGAACCTCGACAAGCATAATAATAGAAACAACACAAAACCTCAATTAATCTACTCTCTCGAGCGAGATTGATAGGATTGAACTCAGATTCACTCTCTCGAGCTGAACCAATAATAACTTAATCTCTACAAACGCCAATCAATAACCTTGACTCTAAACCTCTTTCTCAAGCAAGCATCGAATACTGGACTAGAATTGCATTTGCCACTACAATTCATAAGTTAAACCTCAGTTATCGATTAAACCCACTTCAAAACAGCAATTAGATCAATAATTACTAACACCCATAAGCTAATTAAGACAATTAATCACATAATCACACCCGAAGAATAGAAATTTTAGCCACACATCATAAAAAGGAAGAAACAATTACCAACTATGTTGTCCATAAGCTGGGTAATAATTTTCAAGTCTTTATAATGCTTCAATTAACTAAAATTCAAAACCCACATGAAATCTCTACTCAAAACTCTAAGAAAAGTGTTTGGGATAAAAAAAATCTCTCAAAACACTCAGAACAGTTGTTCAGAATTTTGGACTCCTTCTACTCTTTTTAAAATTTCCCTTTTATACTCTCCCGAATTTCCAGCTTGTGGACCATTCGACGGAGTAAGTCGTCTGTCGCCGACCACGTCGGCGATGCGCCAAGTGCCTCGCTTCATCGTCTTCTTGACTTGCCTCAGCACCATTGGACTTTTGTAACTTTGGGCAATCGGGATCGCTGTCGCCGATCCATTCGGCGGTTCTCCGACTGTCCATTTCCATCACCAAGTTGGCTTGTTCCCCATGCTATCATATTGTAACATTTGGCGAGCTGAAAAATCACTCGGTGGTTCGCCAAGTGGTCTTGGCAATCACCAGGATTGTAATTCTTCAACTTCTTCAGCTTTTTCGCTCCTTTTTGCCTGATAATATCCTTGCCTTGCTCCTGTGCCTACATTGCTGCAAATAAATACTTTAAGATCAGTTTAGAGCATAAATTAGGCATTGAGGACAATAAAACTATGAAAGCAAAGTCCTAAATGAGTCGAAATCTCAAACTTATCACATGTCCCTATTTATAGACAACTAAATAGCAGCTTTCTTTCCAAGTCTTAATTGATGTTGGTTTAGTCTTACAATTCAACAATGATAAGTATTGGTGCAACCGACCAAAGAAATACATGGCAGCGTAATATTTCTTTGGACTTTCACGAGAAAAGGTGTCATTGTTGAGTCATACAAGGAAAAGTAAGTAATGGAGCCCAATAACGTATGTGTAGAGCAACCTTATATAATTTCTAAATTACAATTTTATATATATATAAAATTATATAAGTGTTGCATTACATATATTGAGTCTTCTTAAATTGACTGTAGGGATGATTTTAATATTTGATTTAATTTATTACTTCAAGTCTAGTCACGGAACCATGGTAAAATTGCACCCGGACAAGTTTTGAAGTAGGGGCATTTGTACTCATTTAAAATTTATTAAATATAAATTTATTAAATGATTCAGATTATATTAAATTCATGAATATATCAGTCCAAATAAATATTATGGATTAATATAATTGAGTTAATTATTTAAATCCAACAAATATGGATTTAATTGAAGCCCGCTTCATAAAGTCCATATGACATGTCACTTAAATCTGATTGGCCGAAGAGAATCATGTTTCAATCACAACTCCTCTCTTTTAAAACTATGAATATGGGTCCTCATAATTCAAAAGAGAGACCAAGAATTCTAATAAGAAGTTAGAGAAAGCTCGTAGATCAAAAGCCACAAATTTCTCTACAAGATACAAGTTCAAAAAAATAAGAATTCAAGTGTTCAAGTTCAAGAACAATCAAGATCAAAAACGATCAAGATCATGACCATCAAATTCAAGATCAAGCTCAAATCCCTTGAATTTAACTAGAAGTCAAGATCAAGATGAAGTTCAAGTTCAAGTTCAAGAACGATCAAGATCGTCAAGATCAAGATAAAGTTCAAGTTCAAGATCAAGATCAAGATAAAGTTCAAGTTCAAGATCAAGATCAAGATAAGATTCAAGTTCAAGGTCAAGATCAAGATAAGATAAAGTTCAAGATTAAGATCAAGACCAAGTTCAAGTTCAAGCTCAAGAACCCTTAAATTTATAATTGAAAAGACGAATTCAGAGGAATCATAGAGATTGTAACACTCGCACTTTAAATCAATAAAAGGATTGTTGTGAGATTTTTCCGTTCTTGATTATTATTTTCTCGAAGTGAATTTTATTGTCTACACATACGTTTAATACTATGCTAAAAACTTACTCCCATAATTTTATCAAGTCCATATCTTTTTTCTTGTGATAGATAAAGAAAAAGTACATCTTAAACTGAAATCTAGCATATTTACTATTTATTAATTACTTTCACTATAGCACTACTCTATAAAATCTGATTTTGAAAAATAAATCTCAACAAAAAAATTGAAAAGTTGACTTCAAAAAAACATTAAATAAGGGTAGAATTGTAATTTTACTTAGTTTCTTAATGCAAGTGAAATCTAAGATAGTGACATATAAAAAAGAACGGAGAGAGTATATTGATTTATTTATTAGTTAAAGAGGAGCTCAAATGACACATTCACATGTCCACTGTGTGTCCCTATTGGTGTGATAGTTAATCTTCCCTTTAATGAATTATATTTTTCTCTTTTTTATTATTTATCATTTTTATTTTTTATTATAATCATCTTCATAATTTATATTTAATTATCTATTCAATTTCTACAAGTAATATTCATAGTGGTATACGCAGAAATTTTTATAAGCGGTGTCACATTTTAATTTTTTTTTTTAAATATTATTACGTCATATTAAAAATACAATACAATACAAATAAAGTACAACCCACGTATAAATCACTTAACTTGGTAAATTTTCATTTTTGAAATGGATTCAAATAACCTCATTAAAAGTAATACTCCCTCGTCCATCTTTACTGGTCCATGTTTGACTTGGCACCCCTTAAGAAATAGGAAATTTTACTATATCACCCTTATTAATTATCAGTCATTGAACTAACTATTGAAAATGAATAGTGTTTAATGCAAGGTAAAGTGGACACAAAACGGTCAATTATCTCTTAATTATCTAAACTGGATCAGTAAAGTTGGACAACTATTGAATAAATAAAAATGAACGGAGAGAATATTAAACATTTTTTTCTTAAAATGAAGAAAGTATGTATATATAAGGCACCAAACAATCACTAAAAAAATATTACTTTATCTAATTCGATAAATTAAACTTAACTAATTTCATTGATGAGAGGGAAGAGGAAAGGGAAAAAATATAGAACAACAACTAATATTAATGGACAATCTTAATCTTGTCGCATTGGTGTTGTTTTGGCTAGCTGGTTCAAAATTTTGTTCATTCGCACGAGGTGAAGAATAAAAATAAATAAATGAAGCTTTTGAGTATTCAAATTCAAAATTGAGGCATCAGGCCAACAGAGCTGCAACATTACTTATGACAATCAATGCCACTTTATTGGATGTTATCCATTTATTTGTTTTCGCCTTTTGATTATATATACGAATTTAATAATTTTTTTCCAACGAAGCCGTGTCACGTGACACCCCTTACTATAACGTAAATTCGCCCATGAATATCCATAACTCTCATGTTTTTCATATTCATAACCTTCAAATATTAAATTTTAAACTTTACAATATCTTTTGGTATTCCTCCATTTTTATCAATATCATTACATTTCTTTTTGTTTTATGAGACTCTTACCCAAAGCTATCCTTTTCATTTTATAGTTAAAGTAGTGAATTGCTTAAATCATGATAATCACACCTATGATTTGGTTAAGCTATCTAAAGATAGAAAGCTTTAAAAAATAGGTGAGTTTTTAGAGTGAAACATGAAGATAGTAACCTAGCTCCACAGTACAAGGCTAGATTAGTTGTGAATGGATTTAACCAAAAAATATGAAAGTTGATTTTGATGAGATATTCTCTATAATTGTGAAGATGTCATCTATTCGTGTGGTTCTAGGCTTGGCTGCAAGTCTGAATTAAGAGATTGAGCAAATGAATGTTAAAACTATTTTTTACATGGTGACTTAGATGAAGAAATTTATATGGAGAAGCCAAAAAGCTTTGAAGTCAAGGGAAAATAGCATTATGTTTGCAAGCTGAAGAAGAGCTTGTATGGTATAAAACAAGGTCTTAGGAAATGGCACATGAAGTTTGGTTCTTTTATGAGTCAGTAAGGCTTCAAGAAGATTTTTTCAGACCATTGTGTTTTTGTGCAAAAGATCTTTGATAGTGAATTTATCATCGTTTTGCTTTAAGTTAATGACATGTTTGTTGTTGGTCATAATGCTTGCAGGATTAAGAAGTTTAAGGAAGAGTTGAATTAGTTTTTTACTATGAAAGGTTTGGGACCAAGAAGACAGATTCTTAGCATGCATATTGTCTGTGACAGAGAGACCAAGAAGTTGTGGTTATCACAAGACAAGTACGTTCAAACTGAAACTGTAGATGTAGGGCATGAGAAGAACTAAATTCTTGACTATGATAGTCTTACATACTTTAAATTCTCTACAAATTTTGAAGAAGAGCCTTAACTTAATGAAGAATGATCAAGAAACCCTTTCTTGAAATACTTGGATTCATTTCTTGAAAACCCTATGTTTTTTTATGGTAGACTCTTGATTAGAATACATAATAACTACAAAATTGTGAGAGTATGTTTACCTTGATTTGGAAGGACGAACTTTTGATGGACTTTCTCAAAAATCAAGTCTTGAACCCTAGAATTGAGTTCTTGGTTTCACTAGAGATAGGAAAAGAATTTGATGTTAGAATTTTGTACAAATTGATAAGTTTATGTCGTAAGATCATGAAAAATACTTACCTAGACTTAGTAGGGTAGAAGATAGCTTTTTGGGGGCTGTTGGGGTCGACCAAAGAGAGAAGTGAAAAAATGAACTCCAAAATAGTGTTTTATAACTTTAGCACAACTACGTGGGTGATCTACATGACCCTCGTAGCCCCCACATGACCCACGTAGGTCTGGGGACATTTTTGGACGCATTCTAAAAGTGGACATGCAAGCTACGTGACCCACGCAGGCCTATCCAAATGGGTAGCTGCTCTACCACTATTTAGTAAAATGATCATAACCTTTTACTCAGAAATCAGATTGATGTGCGGTCGGATGCTTTGAAAACTAGACTCAAATATATTTAATTTGATAAGTTAAGGGTCACCTAATTCTTCATATACTAGTAGATATGATCGTTTGAAGTTGACCCTCAGATAAACTTATGTGAATGAATAGTCGATAGAAAAGCTTTGAATTCGACTTAATGCTAGAGGTTCCTTAACTTTTGAATTTCTATAATAAAAATCTTCCCAGAGTGAGATACCCCAATTTCTTAGTATAATAAAGTAGCTCAATCACAAAGAAATAATCCTTATCAATATGAAAACTACTACAAATCCTTTTTCTCCAACGGACGATGGGATCCCATCTTCGATAAATACACCCCAATGGTGAAAGCGGGTTATAATATAGTCATTTATAAGATTCTCTCAAAGAGAACCCCAAAATATGCCAACAAAAGCTGGTAGAATATTTCAAAGGAACAGTCCCCCCTCCCCCCCGCCCAAAGGAAAAAAAAACCCTATCTTTATTGAGAATTTTGCAACTTGAATTTACAACCATAGACACTACCTAAAGGGCGAAACAATACATCTGGAGTCATACACTCTCCAATAACATTTGGAGTCGATTGACTTCACAAAGATCAAGTTGAATCTTCAATTAGTGACAACAGATAAAGTACAACATAAACTTGTGAGAATGGACAAACAATGATGAGAATGAATTGGAAACTGAAGGAAAATTTCTCTAGGATTTTTCAAATCTAAAATAATTCAAGTCGAAAAATGTATTTGTCTATGGAAATGGAAGGGGAACCGGTTAAATACATGTTTAACAACATGCGTTTGTTGAATCTGACTCCTAAATGAGTTTTCAACTTGTTGTAACTTGTATCTAATAAAGACAAATTTACATATAGTTTTATGTCCAATTGGAACAAAGTTGAGTTCAAATGCTAAATGATATATAATCATAACTTTTACAAAGATTCTTTGAGTTAAAATAGAGTTTTATAATAATGTTGGAATTAGAGAAAATGTGGTTTCAAATCGTTTACAATTTAGTGAGAACAACAAAACTTAAAATTACTTGGTGTCAAATCAAAGGAATAGAATTTTTGCACATCACAAAAGCCAATTAATTAGTCAAACAGAAAGAAATGTGTTTTGGCTGCATTCGAAGCATTCTCACCTCAACCAACAATGTCCAAATCCTCTAATGTCTCATGCTAATAATATTCGAAATATAATTCTCAGTGATCTCCACGTGTCTAATTCTCATTTGGTAACACTTTAAACGTGCTTTCTTTTTAATATTCATAGTCATATATCCCTACTTTTCTTTCTTTTATACCCCACCCCCACCCCCCACTCCCACCCCACACTCTCAACACTCATTACATTACCAGAACATACACTCTTCACAAGAACGCCATTTTGATTGTATTTGTATTTGTATTTGTATTTGTAGATAAGAGTTTCTAGTACAGAACAAAGTTAACCCACTTCCCCCAAAAAAGGGACCAAAAAACAAACCAAAAAATAAGAGTAAAGTTCAAAGCTTTATAGGGGTCTTCAAAGTTGCTTGTTAGGTCCTCATCTATGCATGAAAATTTTATGTATTTTGCTACCACTATAGGTTTCTCTGTTGTTGCTTTCTTTGAAGATTCTTGATTTTTATTTTTTTGGGGTTTAATCTTTACGGTATTTAAAGACTGCTAGTTCTTGGGTTGTTTAAAAATTGAGTCTTTTTTTCTTTATCAAGAAAAGGGGTTGTGGTTTTAGGCGATTCTTGAGTTTCTTTTGCAATTTCAGATCGATGAGAGTTGGTTGAAGTTTTGAATCAAAGTGAATTTTGGAGTCAATATTTGGTTTGAGTTGTTTGAAAGTTGTATTGAACAAGTGTTAAAGGAAGAAGCTTTGCATATGAGGGTTGAAGTTTACTCTAGTATCAAATATCCATTTGGTCAATAGAGTATTGACTTTTCAGTGTTGGGGAAAGAGTGGTTGTTTGCAAGTAATTTGTAGGTTCAAAGTGTGTGAGGGTTGAGAATGAGGCATTCAGGGATAATTTGATTTCGCAAACCATGAGTTGCAGTGAGAAGAGCAGAGAAAGAGAAGAGGAAGAAAATCCTGTTGGTAGTGTACATAAATATGTTGAAGGTGTTTCGCGGAATGGATCAATAGTACCCTCAACACAATTATCTATTGATGAGAGAGTGTTGGTGGATCCAAAACAACTCTTTATTGGAACGAAAATTGGCGAGGGAGCTCATGGAAAAGTTTATGAAGGAAGGTAGGTAACGCCGTTCTAGTAATGTTACCCATGTTTGTTTAGGCTAATGATTTCAGATAGCAGTTTCTCGTTGTAGATTCGGAGGGTTGCAATAGCAGTATAGAGCTGATTATCTCTGGTGTTCTGCCACATAACATTTCCTACTTTAAAATTGTGATGTTGTAAGACTGTAACTAGTGGATCATGCTTTAGGTGATTGGCCAGTGTAACACTGTTCCATTGGTTTACTAGTTAGGCTACTACTATATAATTAAGAAAATGTAATATGAGAGTTTGCTTGCCATTTGGAAAGGGCTTACAATTGGAAATTGATATATTCATTGATTCTTACATTGTAACTGCAAGTAATTATTTTCGTCTGGTGATGTTTCTAGTGTGGCTATTTTCCTTTGTCTTGTGAAGCAGTCAAACGTGACGATATCTGTCATTTGAACTACTTGAAGATATAAAAAACATTTGTGTATTTTGTTATCTGCTCTGATTTATTGTACATTTTTCATCTATCGAAAAATGCTTCATGTCTCTCCAGGTATGGTGATCAAATTGTTGCAATAAAAGTTCTTAATGGTGGTAACACCTCAGAAGAAAGATCTTCACTTGAAGGCCGTTTTGTTCGGGAAGTTGTTATGATGTCAAGAGTAAAACATGAGAATCTTGTAAAAGTAAGTATCATTTTTCTTTTCCTTCCAAGTTCCTTCAACTCCAAATTAATATTCTGATTATCTTTTCAAAGTGCTGTGTTTAACTTCCTTTGAACAGTTTTTTTTTGTTAAGTTTAGCAGTCAGTGAGGTGTTAGCTAGTAAATATTCACATACACGGTTAATTAGGTTCTGTAGTTAGCTCATATTGCTTCGCCTATTATGTAACTGGTGCTAAACCTTTTACATTTCTTGGGCCATTCACATGATGGTTCGTGTTTGCAGTTTATTGGAGCTTGCAAGGATCCTTTGATGGTTATAGTTTCAGAGCTACTGCCTGGAATGTCTCTTCGGAAGTACTTAGTCAGCATTCGACCAAACGTGCTTGACCTACATGTTGCCTTAAATTATGCTCTTGACATTGCTCGGGCCATGGAATGTTTACATGCCAATGGCATTATACATAGAGATCTAAAACCTGGTACCACTTGGTTAGCCAAGCTGTAGAAGAATTTCTTCTTGTTGTTACTGTAGTTATTCATTGAAATGTTAAACAGGCCAAATATTATGTTTTTGGACTATATTCTTTTATCCATCAATATTTTACAGTTGGAAGAGTTCTTTTTTCTGGGTTATCTTATCATTTTATGTTGGCTCTTCTATGGTCAGTAATCTAAGTACTATTGAAGGAAGAAGTTATTAGTGAATTGTGGTATACATTTCTGGCTCCACCAATCACTTCATCGCTTGCTATCTCACTTTTTTAATTCTTGTAAAAAGAATCTCAAATGTAGTAAAGCCAACAGAGGATAGCAAACTCATATTTAGTTGATATTTTCCCTTGATGCATGGTTCAATTCATGCTCCTAACTTGGAGTATTTTCTTAAGTTGGCATCACTCTCTGTTTACCTTCCCTATTTCATTTGTTAATGTGCATTGTTTTTTAATCTTCTCCTGTCTAAGAAAGAGCACATGTGAAATGTCATTCATGCAGACAATTTGCTGCTCACGGCCAATCAGAAGTCTGTGAAGCTTGCAGATTTTGGGTTAGCAAGGGAAGAAACCCTCACTGAGATGATGACAGCAGAAACTGGGACATACCGGTGGATGGCACCTGAGGTTTGTATCTATTTAAGCACATGTTTATCAACCCCATAATATCACGAGTGAACCGTGTAGTTTGCTCCACTAGGCATGTAAATCAATGCCCCTTTGAAATTTGTTGGTTGTTATATTGTTACCAGATTTTAAAAAAAAAAAGGTTGTTGGTTGTTATTATTTCATATGAATTTATCAATATCTTTTTGTATGAAAGATTAAATTGTTGGTGATATAAATTACATGGTTGATAAAATGGTTAGGGACAGTAACTATAATTCCACTAATGGAACTTGAGAAGACTACACTTTGCATTTTCTAATCTGATAGATTCGTAAAGGCTGGGAATTATGATGCTGAATAGGATTATGTACCTGCTGCATAGGAATATATGCTCAAGTAGTGACCCATCAGAATTATTTGCAAGTTAAAGGTGAAATATGACACAGTAAATGTGTTATGATCCCTGGTTATAGATCTAGTTATTGGACACTGCAAGATAAAATCTAAAGTTCTTTTTCTACGACCTATGGTGTAATGTTGGTGCGTTAAGAGAAAACCTGCAATCTCTTGAGTTAAAGTATTCAAAAACTGAAATTACTGTTCTGCTTCTCTTTCCTGTGACAAACAAATAGTTTTAATACAACACTTATAAGATAACTACCCCTAGAAACTAGGACTTGACTTCCTAACATTACTGGAATGAAAAATGCACTATCACAGGAAAATAACTACTACTAAAAAAAATAACTACTGCTGTAACTATTGGATGACCAAGGAGTGATAACATAACTCTCCTCCTTCAAATCGCACTTGTCCTCAAGCGCTAAGTGCGGAAATTAGTATTTCCCTCCTTTCCAGCAAACTCTTCCTCATCGTCTATAAAGTCAATCCAGAATAATTTCTTGCATTGATGACCTCGAGTGAATGGTTCATCACAATTGAAACAAAGTCCCTTAAGTCGCCTTTCCTCCATTCCAGATCTGGTTAGTTTCTTCACAAATCTGGCATGTTATTGAGGTGAGAAATCTGTTGTCTTGGATTTGCAAGCATCTAACGATTGTGAGCAAATGGGTTGTTCCTTGCGTTCATAAAGTCAGGATAAACTCATTCGTAGCAATTGCTATATAATCAGTAAGACCACATATATAAAGTTTAATTTGTTGCGACTAAGTGAGTGAACCAGCCTGCGAAATTAACTGCTCAAACTTTTCTTGGTAATTTGCCATAGACCCGATCCGGCATAATTTAGCCAATTCTCCCAATTTCTGACTTCTGATTGGTGGCTCGAAGTGAAGGTTACATTGACATTTGAATTCATCCCAAGATGGTTGAGGCATATCTATCTTTAGTTGAAGAAACCAAAGTTGTGAGTTGCCTTCTAAATGAAAAGAAGCAAGTCCAACCTTTTCTTCTTATAGAGTTTGTTGGTGTCAAAAGAAGTGTTCACATCTATTCAACCATCCCAAAGGGTCCTCTTGGCCATTAAATTGTGGGAAATCCAACTTTGTATGTCGAGGAATGATGAAACTTCCTCCTATTTCTGATCCTGACTCTCCTGCCACTTTCTTTATTCCCTTCCAACCGCGAATCTGTCTTGTATTTTCATTTGAATCAGAATCGACCTTAGAGTTCTCTAAATCCTTTGCGAGTGCATGCAAATGAGCATTTATGCTTTCTGTCTAGCCAAATTGGTTGCACGTTCTTCTTGGAACAAGTTCACCAATTGTGCGAGTTGATGTTGAATTTGGTCTCTCATAACTCCCGTCTCTGATACCAAGTTGTTATGATCCCCTGTTATGGATCTAGTTATGGAACACTGCAAGTTAAAATTTGGAGTTTTCTTTCTACGATCTATGGTGTTGGTTCATTAAGAGAGAACCTGCAATCTCTTGAGTTAAAGTACTCAAAAACTAAAATTACTTTTCTGCTTCTCTTTCATGAGACAAACAGATGGTTTAAATACAACACTTATAAGATAACTACCCCTAGAAACTAGGACATAACTTCCTAACATTACTGGAATGAAAAACTGCACTATTACAGGAAAATAACTACTACTAAAAAGAAGTGCTATAACTATTGGATGACTAAGGAGTGATAACAAAATGTCATGATTTGAAAACCAAATTTACATCCTATTTACCCACCTCTAGAAATTGTAGCATGCAAAAGGAGTTTCCTTAACTTATACTCCCTCTGTCCACTTTTAATTGTCATGTTGCGCTTTTCAAAAGTCAATTTAACTAATTTTCAAAGTTAAATTAGATTACATTAATTTGATATTTTAAACAAAAAAATTAGATATTCAAAAACTGCACGAAAAGTACTATAAATTCCAATTTTTACATATCAATATGTTGAAAAAATATATCGTAAAATGTTAGTCAAAGTTATTATTGTTTGACTCTAAAAAAGGTTAAAAGTGGACGGAGGTAGTATTAAAAAGGAAATCTATGCCCCCAGGGATTTGATTGTGGTAAGAGCAAAGTGCCTGATTTGAAACCTGCTACATACAAAAGCATGATATTTAAGTGGGGACGGGTGAGGAGGGTTGTCCATTATTCACCAAGTTAAGAAATTTGTGTCATTGTTTCCCAGGAATTTTTCGGTTATCCAAAGAAAACTTTAAAAGAAAATCTGCGTAATTTTTAATTTCTCTTCTGTTCTTCTGATTTCTGAATCACACAATATTATGATCTTGATCTGAAGCAAGCTTTGAACTGTTTCCTTTTTAACTTTCGAAGGTCAAAATGGACTGTGTACTTTGGCATGATGATAATCTTATCCAATTTACTATCTTTAAGGCTGTTCTATGTTGTTGTCATCATTTTCCAAATCCCCTTGTAAACTACTATCCTTCTTGGTTAATTTGGTAATTTGGCGCCCTCAAAAGTGTATTGGTTTTGTGATATTCCTACTGTAATTCCCCAATGAACTTTCATGAGTTAACTATATATTTTATGATGTGATGGTGCACTAGTGCCTTTATCAAGTTCAAATCTTTTGTCCTTTCTCTCTTTGTACTTATTCATTTAAATATGTTCTTACTTGGATCAGTTTCAATACGTTTTCTATGTTTTATCCTGAATTTTCAAGGTTTCCCAATTGTCTGAATTAATTGTTGTTGCAGTTGTACAGCACTGTTACATTGCGTCTGGGGGAGAAGAAGCATTATAATAACAAGGTCGATGTTTATAGTTTTGGTATTGTCTTGTGGGAATTACTGACAAACCGCATGCCATTTGAGGGAATGTCGAATTTGCAAGCTGCTTATGCTGCTGCTTTTAAGGTACAAAGTGTTTTCTGTCATCATCAAGCTTTTCCTTAGTATATTTATTGCAGTACAATCGAGTATGCTCTTTGTTATTTTGATTATGACAGTAAACTCAGCCACCCTTTGGATCAACTTCATTAAGAATCCCAACCCTTGAGCTTGGCTTGCCTGAGGATTGGAAATTCTTGATCTACTATTCACTTTTGGCTTGTGCAAAAACAATATAGATAAGGCCGAACTCATTTTTAGATTCATAGATGTGAAGTGGAAGAGAAAAATAAGAGAACTCGACTTGATTATTCCCTCAAGCCATTGTGGTTGTTTACATGTCCTAAAAAGGAAAGGAAGTCAATATCTAATTACAATAGGAGTAAATTAAACTTCATAATATATTTACATTTATTCTAGAATATTCACAAGGATTATAACACTCCTCAAGCTGGTGCATACATATATCACTTGTTTTGTTACTGGCTAGGGACTTGGCGGTACCAACTGCTGTTTGAGCCATCTTCTTTCCTTCAGTGTTTGCAAAAACCAACACTGCCATCAGACTTGGGAACCTCTGGTGACAAATGGAGAATTACGGTTCAATAGTATTTTTCTCCTTTCTTCTTCGAACCTGATTTGGATTTAGCAACCTCAACAAAAGTACCTCAATGGACCAAGACCCTTAGTCTGATAGTGCGGAAAAAGGTGATGTTTCAACTTGGTAATTCCCTCGTCATCATTGCCTGTGATGACTATGTCATTAGTGTAAACCACCAAATACATGCACAACTTGGATCAAAGTGATGATAAAACCCAAAATGACCAGCTTCATTTCGGATCATGCCAAATTCTTGAATAACCATGCTAAATTTTTTGAACCATGCTTGAGGAGACTGCTTCAATCCATAAAGTGCTTAGTTGGTCCATATATATCTCATCTTCGAGATCCCTATGAAGAAAAATGTTTTTAATATCTAACTGGTGGAGAGGCCAATGACGAACAATAACCATATAAGGGAGAAGGTATCACCATTGTCAAGATCAAAAACCGTGTATAACCCTTGGGGGCTAGTTGTGCCTTTAGGCGATCAATCTATTCACTGGGGCCAACCTTCACAGCATATACCAAACGATAACTAATTGTAGACTTTCCTGGACGTAGAGGAACAAGCTCCAAACCACCACTAGAGTGTGAGGCAAACATCTCCCGAATCATATCCTGTTGCTAGTCTAGATGAGAAAGAGTTTCGCTTGTCGTCTTAGGAATAGAAACATATATAATGATGATACAAAGACAAAATGCGCCGGTGACAAATGATGCCAACTCAAACAAATATAGATAAGACGAGGGTTGCGAGTATAATTATACATTTCTGAGTGGCAGTGGGAGAACTTTGTGTTGACAAGTCCACAACAAGCAAGGACTCTGGTGGCAGTCGTGAGTCAAATGGACTAGATGAGGAGTGCAGACGACGATAAAAAATCAAAAGTGGTGGAGGTGGAGCTGAGGAAGATGGAGCGGAAGTATAGACTGTGGGATCCCCAAAAGATGGAATTGGTAAGACCTAAAAATGTCCATAAATTTAGCATAAATTTAGCATAAGAGGATATTAAATTGGGGTGACCTTGAAAGAAAGTAACTTTCGAGGACATAAGGTATAGCCAAAGATCAGGTGAGTATTATCGATAACCCTTTTGAACCCTTCTCGTGTTGAGGTCCTATATGAAAAACTGTTACTAAAGATTGATATGGAACAATTTATGCTCTAGCCAAACGAATTATTGACAGAAGGCTAAAGGGACAACCAGGGAGCAAAAGAACATTGTTTAGAGTCAAGGAAGGTGAAGAATTGACTTGATCGACTCTAGTTGCCATAGTCTTAGAACCATTAGTTAAGTTTAAAGTTGGAAGGGACTGAGAAAAAATAATATTACTCCCTTCGTCCCAATTTATATTACTTACTTTCCTTTTTAGTCGGTCCCATAAAGAATGTTATGAGTACGAAACCTGACTGCTGAACCCAATTTGGTATTTAAGTGGAGAATGTTACCGAGGTTGCGTGGGAGGGTCTATATCCTCGTAGTTCGAAAACTAAACTTTATGTTTGGGTTATCAAAAGTAAAAATGATTGCATTATCAGCAGTGTTGTCGAAGGTTCAGCAGTGTTGTCAAAGGTGTGCTTAAGCCCCGAAGCAAGGCTCAAAATGTGTTGAGCGCTTCGCTTAATGTGCGCTTCAGTGCTGTCATCAACGCTCTAAGACGTACTTTTCTTTGCCAATGAACCTCTTCTGAAGAGGCGGCACTAACCAATTGATATTCCACTTTATCGTATTTTTTTTTCAATATTTTTTTCCTTTTTTGAGAAGGTAACAATTTGTATATATTTATCAATACAACACTTAGGTTGTGCTAAAACCACATTTACAAGTGAAAAAGAAGAACAAAACTGCTTCTTCAGCCTAACAAAAAAACAAGGGTGTATCATTGAACCAGTATCTACTATGTATCTCTGGTTAACCCAAAAGCAGAAAAGTCTAAAGCAGTTCAATTTAATCCTCTGAACTGAACTGCTAATGTCTTCAAAACATCTGGAATTTCTCTCTTTCCAGATTGTCCACCAAATGCAAGCCAGGAAAATCCTCCATCTATTTTTTTTTCTATTTCTTTGTTCATATATTAGTCATTCATGCTTATAATTATTATTAGTGTTCGACTATATATATTTTATATTTTTTCTCCCTTTCTACTTTTTTTCATCATAGCGCATGCTTTATTTGCACTTTGCGCTTGATGCCCCAACAGACCATAGAGCTTTTTTGTGTTGTTTACTTTTAACAACCGTGGTTGTCAGATACTTAAAATCTTTTGATTGGTACTTTCTGTGAAGCATTCATCTGTTCCTCTCCAACCATTTATTCTAATTTAAACATTTTAAAATTGAGTTTCAACTTTCTATTTCTGTTGGAGTAACAACCACTCCAACTAACTAAGAAGTCCTTTCGCAATGGGGGAGCTCACCCAGGTAATGCCACAAAAGGAGAGCAAAAATGCACTTACCCACCACTTGCATTTAATCTAGAGGAAATGCGATCAACGGTTTCCCTCGCTAGTTTTTGAACAATTCATCTAATGATAATGCAGTGTTCCTTTGTTGGTATATATATAATAAAAGTACCTCACTTTCTCTCTAGAAGAAAAAGAATAATTCAACGTGAAGTTGCTGCTGTTAAATCCTTTGGTGTTCTTCAACCGAACATATATTGGTTGACTTCTTGCTGATAAGCAGGCTTGCTTATGCCAAGAAGCTTATGTTGTGCCTTTAAATCGGAGTGTATCACTGAGGCTGTGACGAGAGTCTTCACTGGTTCTTATAATCTCAGCTGTTTGTCTTCCATGGGTATTTTTAGTCTAAGTAGAGGTTTATATGTTCAATTAGAGATAAATGGAAGCTGGAGAGATCCTCTAGTTCTAGAGAACCTTTAGTCGGTTGTAAAAGACTAATTTTCTTATAATTGGAAATGTTATGGCTACAGAGAATTCATGATGTAGGGCTTATATAGCCTTGGTCTCTCCCACCTCAATAGCTAGCTTTTGGGGTGTGGTTGGGTTGTAGCTTGTTATCAGACCCACCCACCACCCATTCGTGCCCGTGCCTTTGATGGTGACACCGGCATTGTAGTGTTGGCCCGGGGATAGAAATGGTCTAACGCACAGCCGTCTAGGATGACAGATATGGAGCTGGGGGTTTGTAATGATCCTATTGCAAGGTATGAAACTAAAGTCTCACATTGATTTGATGTGGAGCTAATGTGGGGCTTATATAGCCCTGGGCTCTCGCACCTCAATAGCTAGCTTTTAGGGTGTGGTTCTCCCGGAGTTGTATCAATTCATCTTCTTAATAATAGAAAAATTCCGAGAATCAGTGGTAAAGGGATTGAAACTTGGTGGATAATAGGTCATCTCTCCAACCTCTTCCCACTCAAATACCAAACCTTTCTCAGTGACAGGATTTGAACTTAAGGATGTGCCTAACCACACATCACAGACTGTGCTCATCAGTGGCGGAGCCACCATATCTTTAGGGGTTCATCCGAACCCCCTTCGACGGAAAATTATATTATTTTTACATGGTTAAAATAATTTTTTAGGTATATATAGTAGTTGTCGAACCCCCTTCGGCTACTTTGTGTGTCTATTTCTTCAGATTTTGAACCCCCTTATCAAAAATTCTGGCTCCGCCACTGGTGCTCATACCACGAGACCAAAAGCTCGGGGATGGGATTTACAGAGGATTCATATAGCTTATTTCAACAAATTTAGTATTGAGAAATAGTTAATTGATGGTTGTTTTTATTAGTCTTTTTAGTGGGGCTAGGAGATGAAACAATAGGGTGGTGATGAGACTGTTTTAATTAGTCCAGGCCTTTTACAAAATTGAGTTTGGAGAAAGAAAGAGTTTGATCCTATGAAAGGTGATTGCTTTGATGAGTGAGAGACCAGATACGAGAAGATCTGAAAGTAAGTGTAATAGGTATCATTGTTCTGCAGCGCTTATGTGTATAAAAGGGTCAAGATAACAAATCATATCACATGAAAATAGAGATGTACAGAACCTAAATTAGTTGAAGTTCAATAGGCACTCAAGCTGCACAGGGTAGGTCTTCAAGGTTTTGATACTGATAAGATTACACATGATAAGTGAGCCACACTCAACTTTTCACAACTTGACCTTTTTTGCTTGCAGCTATATCCTTACAAACTTCTCAAGTACTAGGTGGTCTAATAAATGGTGGCATGACAAGAAGCATTTCTGTATGCCAACATCAAAGAACATTTTACCACCTCAAACTAAAGGGTACTAAGTGTTGGAGGATGTGACCATCTCATTTAAAAGCTTAAGCGGTTAGGAAGAACACACTTTTAATTACTGAATTATATTGTCTCAACACGCCTCTTCACATGTGAGCCTAATTTTTTTTTAACCAAACTCATGGAGTATTTTTCTTGCTAGGTGGTGGCGGTGAGATTTGTACCCAGAACTTCTTGCCTGCTCTAGTATTATGTTTAAATGCATGACCATCTCATCCAAAAGTTTAAATACTTGAGAGCACATTTTTGATTACTTAATTATATTATGTCTTAACTCTCAATGTTAATAAAAATATACTTAATGGCATTGAGACATAAATGTTACCAGATCCTCTTTGCTAACAACTCCTAAGAAGGTTCAATCTTTTTGCTACTCCCATCCGACCAGAATACTCAAAAGCAAAAAATGCAAAAACTATCCGTCTATTGTGGCTTTAAACTCAAAACAGGAGTAAAGCATGGACTTAAGCGAAGAAAAACACCAATGAAAGGAAAAATAAGAAGTAGAAAGGTAATGCAAAAAAAATGTAACTATAATCACACACTAATTATTTGGGATAAGAAATGAAAAGCTATAATTAAGATAGATATATATGTGAGCGTGTGCAGGTAATACCATGTTAATCAAGTTCAATGACTTTAAAGTTTTTGATTAGATGAAAGGATGTAGTTTGGGTGTGTTTGGTATGAAGGAAAATATTTTCCTAGAAATTATTTAATTGGAAAATAAGTGAGTTTCTTACATTTTCTAGTTTTTGGTAAGTAAAAAAAATACTATCCCAAGAGCATTTGGGGTGGGGGTGGAAGGGGGTGGAATTGTCAAGAGATGGGGGTTGAGGACGTTGGGTGGGTGGGGTGGAGACAATAAACTTGGAAGTTATTTTTGGAAACTTGTTTTCCCTACTTCCATTAGGAAAGTCATTTTCCTCATTTTTTGATCAATCAAATATGAGAAAATTGGAAAATACCAAACACACCCTTAGATTTTTGGATTTTTAAGCTAGATTTCTTGTATTATTAGTTTCTTATTCCTAATCACTAGAAGTTCAGTCATACCGTTTACCTAACAACAAATGTATTCACTTTGTCAAGTATATCCATTGTCTAGTGTTGTGCTCTTAAAGACAAAGCCCATTAGCGAAGATGCACTCACCTTAGGACCTTGTTTCACTCATTGAAGCACCGACTAGTGAGGCAAAGCACATCACCTGGGCTTCACCAAGATTCAGGGTTTAAACATGCTTTAAGTGAGTCTTTAGCCTCAATTATCCCGATAAATTTCTACTTTTCTTTTTGAGTTGCATCGAAATTGTCCGCTTCCCTTGTTAGAATCACAAATTCTTTAAGGGGCTCGTTTGTTCTCATAACAATACAGTTGCCTATTTTTCTATGATGCAAATATTATACGGGCCGTGTTTCTAACGCTTCTCTTGATAATCATACCAAGTCAAATTAGACAAGCAAATTCGGATGGAGAACTAAATTCATCAGGAATGTCCTCAAATGCCTGAAAACCCTTGGTTTAGGCATGTAACAGATTTTAATTTAAATTCTACCACATGCTGTGCATAGTTGTCTAGTTACATTTGTATGATGATCAAGATCATGTCTGCTTCAGGCGATTCTTTCTCTTGATTAATTAGGTTTCATAACTCTTGTTGCAAAAGTCATTGTCAACATTCGTTGATATCCATGCATTACATTTTGGTGTATATGAGGGTAACTGAAGTAAAATTGTGCTCTTAGATGGGATGTGATAATCCCCTTTGTTTTTTTATAGTGATGGTGCAGTTTTAATATTTAACTCTGAAGAGTGTAAGCTAAACTATCATTTGCCTTTTAACTTTTTCCATGAGATACTGATCGTTTTTTTTTCTGGAGTTCTTCTGAGTTAACACATGGTCTTCTTGTTGCTATATGTATTAAATTGGTTTATGAACTGGAAATGCAGCAAGAGAGACCTAGTCTTCCAGAAGATATTTCTCCTGACTTGGCATTTATCATACAATCATGTTGGGTGGAAGACCCTAACATGCGACCAAGCTTCAGCCAGATAATCCGGATGCTTACTGCATACCTTTTCACACTTCCACCACCCTCACCATCTGTACCAGCAACAGAACCTGTGGAGCAAACGGTTGCCAGCAATGGTACTATCGTTGAGTTTTCTGCACGAGCAAAGGGAAAATTTGCTTTCCTTCGTCAACTTTTTGCTGCAAAGAAGGCTAAGAACTCACAGTAAGGTGGCAAATTTTCGACACTCGCTGTTCCAGCTCAGTGACAGGGATAAGAAGTGTTGAACAGAAACAATGTTAGTGGACTAACCAATAAACAAAACAAAGGAAGAAAACATTAGTTATTGTCATTGTAAAGGAAGTTCGTTAAAAGTACTCTCTTGTTCATATCCAATCCTCTCATTTTTATGGGAACCCCTCTGTAGCGTAGACCGTATAGTAACACTTTTCTTTCGCATTATCACTTGGTATCAGGATGATGATGGCTGCTTCCTGACAGATGTTTCTAACAATATATGTTGCTCTTCAGAATGCTATTCATCTGTAGCTAATTTGAATAATATATGTTGCAACTCCTATTCTGAAGTAATATCTTGACATGCCCTTTGATGTTTGAATGAATGCATTTCTGTTGTTTTCATACTAAACAATTCTGTTCTTTGTTGGGTCTTCCTCCATGTTCAAGAGAATCTCATTATTGTTCGTGAGTGACTCGAAAGAGATTCTTTAGAGCCTGTTTGGATGGGTTTAAGATAAAAGTCATAAGTTAGGTTTTCTAACTTATGACTTTTGACTTATTTTAGTTATTTTTGCTTAAAAATACGTGTTTAAAAGTTATTTCAGCTTAAAAGCACTGCCAATTTGAACCGTTAAAACATTTTTTCTGCATCCATATTCGCTTAAATGCGTAATAGGGAGTACAGAAAAAATATTAAGAAAATGCATTATATTGTTGATGTTTTGATTTCTTTTATCAGAGTTTAGTTGAGGTTTTGATTTCTTTTATTTGAGAAAATGACATAAATAGTCCCTTAACTATAGGAGTAGGTCTAAAATAATCCCTTAACTATACACTTAATGTATTTAGTCCTTTAACTATTCATAAATTTATTAGCTTTGGTCCCTTAACTATACACTTAACGGTTTCTGTCCCTTAACTATAAACTTACCGATTTTAGTCCTTTAAGTATTCAAAAACTTATCAAGTTTGGTCTTTGTCCATTTTTAAATACAAATAGCTTATGTTTATATTAACAGAAATCTTCGTGAAATTAAATCTTTAACCCATTTTTTAAATTGTTGTTCTATCCCTGCCCTTTTTTCTTCAAACTACTCTTATGAAAAGAACAATAACGTCAACGATTCAAAATAAAATTAATGAGGAAATAAGATATGAGTCTTAATTTAAGTCAATGGAGGATAAAATTAAACATATAATTGTTGTTAATGACTTGAATATGCTAATCAGTACGGATTTTATTTAATTTACTCAAATTTCTTTACGTAAAATAAAATGAATAAAATAATAAAATTGATCTATTTAAAAAAAAAAGTTGCAAATCTACCATTTTATAAATTTCAATTTATGAAAATTAAACAAATTCCGTTCAATGAAGTCGTTGGAGTACAAACTTTGGATTTAACGGGTAATAATTTTTTTCTTTTTATAGTAAAGTTTAGCATATTCAAGTCATTAGTAGCAATAATATGCTTCATTTTATCCTCTATTGGATAAAGTTATGACTTATATTTTCTTTCCTCGTGAATTTTATTTTAAATTGTTGAGGTTAAGGTTCTTCGCATAAGGTTAATTTGAAGAAAAAATAGCGGAGGAGAGAGAAACAACAGAAAAAATTGCTAAAGTATTTAATTTCTCGAGGCATGAATTCCGTTAATATAAACCTAAGCTATTTGTATTTAAAAAAGGGACAAAGACCAGACCTGATAAGTTTTTGAATACTTAAAGGACTAAAATCGGTAAGTTTATAGTTAAGGGATCAAAATTGATAAGTTTTTGAATAGTTAAAGAACTAAATCCATTAAGTGTATAGTTAAGGGACCATTTTAGACCTATTCCAATAGTTAAAGGACTATTTATGTCATTTTCTCTCTTTTATTTATATAATAATTATGGAAATTTTAAGAATGCATTATATCAATTTCGAAATATGTGTGCTGCAGTTGTAATCTAATCGTGCATCAGACTTTTTCTAGTTGAAGAAAACAGTAGTCGTGGTTTATGCATTTTTAAGTTATAAGCAACAAATAACATAAACGGTGAATTCATATAATTTTATTATTAGTTCATATGTGTTTTTTCCCTTCTCTTTTACTGAATCTATTGTTTCTCTTTATATAAACCGGTTTAGGTGATTCACGGAGCTATTCAAATAGCTAGAGAGGAAAAAAATTCAATAAATTGGCGATGAACGTAAAAGTATATGATATATTCTATGAATACTGCAGAAAGTGAACAATAATGACAATAAGTGAAGTCTAGGAAACGCGATGTGTACCTTGTGAAGGTAGAGATACATTCTACTTGTTTTGGATGGACTTTTAGTTCAAGTAAAATGTATCAAATTTAAGTATGGAAGAAATACAGTAATGAAGAAATCATGTAAAAGATACATGAGAAGAACACTAGCAAAATGAAAGACAAGATGTAATTGAAGCAAAAAAGGAAACAAAAGGTAATAAAATTGAAGAATAAGATAGTAGGAAAAATTAGACAACAAATTGAAGAATAAGATAGTAGGAAAAACTAGACAACAACCAAATACCTATCAACTTTCTATCATAATTCTTGGTAAGTTGTATATGTGTCATATCCTGTCTAGCTAGTCACTCTCCTCAATAGTTATTCGGCTTACATTTACTTCTCCTCATACTTACTATTTCGATCAATTTTCAACTAAGTGAAAACTTTCATAACTTGACAATTTGTTCTAAAATAATTAGAATAACCACTTAATTTTTGAAAATTAAGAAACCAATTTTAAAAAGGTACTTATGAAATACCTTTTAATTAATATCAAAGATTCCCCAAAGTGGGTGTTAAGCACTTCGAAAAATTCACAACTGTGATTGACCAATGATCTTGGGCATATTTATATGCTAGAAGCCAACCATAATTTAGCTAAGTTTGAGGACAAATTCTCATTGTATTGATAATGTTTGGGTCGTGTTTATGCATCGTGATTAACCAATATGATTAGTGGTTGTAGGTTGGGAAGCAAGAGAAAAATGACACAAAGGTGGCAAGAAGTGAAGCGAATGTGGGTCGAACCTCAAAAGCATAAAGGGTGAGTCGCAAAGGAGTTAAAGGAAGAACAAATTGAGAAATCCCCCACCACGTATCCTCTCTGCGTCGCGAAGGAGAAATTTATTATTCCAATCGATGGTTGCCGAGACAGAGGACTACGTATCCTCTACACGTTACGGAGAGGAGGACATCAAGAAACAAGGCAGGTCCGTATTGACCCCGAGTCGCGGACCTACATGTCAATTTTTGGCCGACTTTTCCAAACTATAAATAGACTCAAATTTTATTATTTTAAGGATATTTTTTTTCTAGTTTTTGGAGAACGACGACTTTGACGACTTGTACTTCAATTTTTAGGGTCATTGCTACTCTTTTCATATATTAATTTCTCTTATGATTATTGAACATTCAAGATTGAGAATCAAATTATAAGTAGCTAAATTCCCTTATTCTAAGGTTATGGCTACAAATGATTGTGTAGTATTGAATTTTATGGATTGAAGTTGGCTATCACATAAATTTCTCTTTTGTTCTTGATTTAGTATTTAGTGATTGACCACCATTGAAATAAACTGATTGTCTGACTTGAACTCAAGAGAAGAATAAAAGGATAGAATGTGGGACAAGAGGAGCATGCTCTTATTTAGAGACTAGGGTTGATATGTATCTAGAGTAGGGATATACTTAGAAATTTTGCTTGGTTACTAAACAAGATGAAAACGTAATGCTCTTCAATTGGTTCAATCTATCCCTGCTCAATGATGTAGTTAGACTGCCAATTATGGTAGATGATTAGAGGTCGAGAGACTATGATTATACATTTAACCTTGTAAATCCGTGATTTGATAACCAATTGAAGTCCCCAGAAAAAGATACTATGCATAAATTCTAAGCTGGTTGCATCCCTGGAATTTCCCAAGTCATTGTTTAAACTTTATTTGAAATAGAATCGCTATTAGATAGTTTAGTTTACTTTTGAAGAATTGGTAATTTAGAATTAATCATAAACCTTTCTTGACACACTTTCTTTAAATTAAAGTTATTGAAAATTTCAAATAACATCTAATCTTAAGTCTCTGTGGGTATGACATTCGAATCTTAAACACTTGTGTGTGCGCTTGGATGCAATAAATTTTTGGTGTCGCTGCCAAGGACTTTAGAATTAGGAATTATTTGATTTATCTAATTTCTAAATTTATTTTTCAAGTGTTGACGACTTGATCTTAGCTGTCTTTTGTTGTGGGTTGTTTTCGGACGTCAAAATGGAAGGTGAGAAGGAGTTTATAGAGCCATTTGCTGAATAAAAAAGAATCTTTTACCAGCAGAGAAGGAAAGCGTTCTTAACGTACCATATTCCTCTAGTCGAGGTTGAACCAAAAACACATGTAGCAATAACAGAGATGACAGGATGTGATGTAGTAATCTCACGCACAACTAATGTTACGTCTAACATTCAGAAGCCAATTGCTTGTGGTAGATTTTAGTTGAAAAAGAATATGGTGCAACTATTGCACACTAATGGACAGTTCACTGGTTTACCTCATAAGGACCCACTAGTGCACATTCAGAACTTCGTTGAAATCAGTGACACGTACACTGCAACGGGAGTATCCCCTAACTATGCGAGGATCACCTTGTTTCCCTTCTCTCTATTAGGGGAAGCAAAGAGATGGTTGAAATTGGAGCCAGCGAACCCTATTACATCATGGGATGATCTTGCTCGTAAGTTTTTAATACGGTTCTTCCCATCTGGGAAGACAACCAAGCTAAGGAGTGAGATATTGAGTTTCGAACAGAAAGATGGGGGGAGGGGGAGGAATTTATACCATGCATGGGCTAGATTCAAATCATTACTCATAAGTTGCCCACACTATCATCAAGTGAATGAAGTCTTAGTCTACACCTTTATTGAGAGTTTGGAAGCAAATACAAATTTTTTGCTAAATTTAGCTACAGAGGGAAAGCTTGGGAGAAAACTTATACGAAATTGTTTGCTTTGTTGAATCGATCTCTCAAGGAAATCCTGAGTGGAATAGAGGAGACGCTAGACCTATAGTACAGAAGACTGGTGGAGTATTAGAGGTGGATGCAATTATTGTTTTAACTACACAAATTGCTGCAATGCAGAACATGATGAAGACCCACTTCAGTAATATATCATTAGGACAACACCCCACTAAGGTAAATATGGTACAACAACCGCAAGCATGGTGCAAGATATTTGGAAGCGGTGAGGATAAGGCTGATTGTTATGGAACGAATCCAGATGCAGGAATTTTGTAGATAATGCACAACGGGGAGGGGCCACCAAAACTATGGAAACACTTAGACTCCTAACTGAGGGAACCATCCAATTTTTATAAGGAGGAAATCAGAATCAGGTGCAGGGCCAAAATCAATATCGACCTCAAGGTAATTGACAAAATTATCAATATCAGGGCCAAAGTAATAATCAAAGTGGCCAGCAAGGAAACATGAGCATTGAAGAGATGTTGAAGAAACATGAGCATTGAGGAGATGTTGAAGATAAAGTAACTTCCATACATAAAGTAAGGGGAAACAAAAATCAAAACTTACCCTAAATAAGAAAAAGAAAATAATCGAAACTTTCCTTACTCCTCACCACCCGAAATGAGTCCAAACTTTGAATTTAACATCCAACCCCGATTTGAGACCCGAATTTTGATATCTCGATCTTGACTCAGGACCATTCATTTATTTTATTTTTTTAAAATTTTAAAAATACATGAAAAATGTTTTCTTTCATATCAAACACACCTTAAAGGAAGAAAAATAATAAGAAAAAAATCTTGTAATATAAGTACCTATTTCTCTACGTAATAAGAAGAAAAGGACAATATGCATACCCATATCAACTATTGGGTTTATCCATTTTTATTCATATTAAATATGAGTTGAGTCGAGTATTTTGTTCATTTTCACCCGACTCATATTCGACTCGACTCTTATGTGTCCCACCCCTAGCCATGACATATAAAAATATATAGTCAAAGAAAAAATTGATTGACTCTCCTAATTTCATATGTGCCGCATAAATTGGAGTAAATTAAAGAAATTTCCAATGATTAAAAAGACATTTTCACAAATTTAAACATTTTCAAATTACATTAAAAGTGTTATAAATCATAAAAATTAACAACTTAGAATAATTAAAAAATTAAAAAATTATGACTGATATATTTTTCATTGACTCTTAAAATTCTATTATATCATACTCTCGCAGTCCCATATTAGTTGACCATCTTACTAAAAATAGTTGTCTCATATTAGTTGTCAACCTTACTAAATCAAGAAAGCATTAACTATTTTTTTCATATATTATCCTTGCAATTAATTCTTTTTGAAAGCGTTCACATTTATTTCTAATATTTCCAAAAAGTTTTTTAAGGGGTGAATTATAGTAAAATTATCGTCTTATTCATGAATTCTTAATATCCGAGTAAAAAGAAAAAAAATGATCAACTAATATGAAACATGAGAGTATATTGTGCTCGTGTTGATACAAATTTCTCTATATAGTACTTCCTCTATTCAACAATAGTTGTCTATTATTGACTTGACACACCCTTTAGAAAACAATAAATAATAGGGGTAATATTACTATATTATCCTTTTGACTTTATTAAATTTAATGTTTTGAAAAATGTGTTAGGTAATAAATAATATTTAATAGCAAGAGTAAAATGTCTCAAAAGTTAAATTATCTCTTGATTTTCTAAATTGAATAAATATTATTAGACAATTATTTTTAATATAGTGGACAACTATTATTGGACGGAGTGATTACTTCTAATAAATTTCAAGTGGGAAGCAAAGGTCCAAAGATCAACTCTTAGTAAATGTTTACAAAACTCCCATCTCCAACTTATTACTTTTGTCATTGTTTGGTCAACTCTAATTAGTGTTGATAAAACAAAATCAAATGCAAATGTTCACTTTTCAAAAACAGGAAATCTGTTTTGGTTCATGTTTGGTTAACTCTAGTTAGTGTTTTACTCCTTTTTTGAAATAAAATCTGATTTTCATTAAGAGCCCATTTGGATTGGCTTAAAAAATTATTTTTTAAGTAAAAAATAAAAAGTTAAATTGAAATGGCTTTAAGTAACAAAAAAGAAAGTAGGGGGAGACCTACTTTTGATTCTTGACTTATTTTAGTTTATTTTAAACTTATTTTAAGTCATTTTTTTTACTTGGTCAAACACTTCTTAACTTATTTTAAGATATTTTCTATATTTGTCAAACACATTCAGAAGTGAACAACGGACTTAAAAATACATTTGACCAACTTTTAAGCCAATTCAAACCCCCTCTAAGTCAAACAGGAAACTTTTAATACCTCTTTACTCTCCAAATAGGACTTTTCATTTGTAAAATTTGTTTTATGGTTAATTGATTGTAATTTTCCTTTTTTGTTTAATTTTTTAAAATCTAAGTTTGAATTTGAATATAGGGATAAATGTGCCTTGATGAGTAAAGACAAATAAAAAGACTTTCGAATATGATAAGTCAAAGTCCCACTCACGTGTACGCCTTGTGAGCCGTCCGATCACATCAAAATTTTATACAATGAGACTAATCAACGGTTCAGATTCAAAGTAAGGTAAACAATTTCCCCCAAAGTAACAAAAAGTCTGAACAGTCATTCCTATTTTGGACATAAATGTTAAAATTAGATACTGAAATACAGATAGTAAACAAACATAAGAAGTTATTAAGACTATATATATACACAAATTTATGTTTATATATAGAAAATAAAAATGCCCATGGAAGATTCAAAATCAAGATAGGGTAAATATTTTCTTTAGTCAACTTCAAATTTCTTTAGTCTCATTTGTTTGAAGAATTGGATTTTTAGAATTTTTTGTATTGGATTGAAGTTAATTTTGGTTAAGAGGGATGTGATGGAGGAAAAAACAGCAATTCATACAGTAATAAATGCAGTAGAGGCACTTGGAAGGGGTTTTGATGTAAATTATGATACAAGGTTGTTGTATTGTAAGGGAGTGGATGGGTCTAGGGTTGTAGAGATTAATGAAGAACATACAAGGGATCTTTGGTTATATGACGATGTTATTTTGCAAAATGTTTCAAAAGATATTAGCAACTTTCAAGAATCTGTTGGTCGCGATGGAACTAGTGTTTGCTCCTATAATGAGGTATGTATGTATCATGTTTTTAATCAACTCAAAATCTTTTGTTTGTGGATTCTTTGAAATTTGAATTGAAAGAATAGTAATTCAATGTTGTTAGAAACCAAAATTGTTTAGGATTTTGGTATGTTAATTTATGTCTAGTTACCATTTATAGTCAAATTGATATACAAATAGGTTTTTTTCTGTTTTGAGTTAAATGATGTTACCTATTTTCATTGTGGAAATTTGTAGAGAGCATTCAAGGATTATTAGCTTTTGAAATAAATATTTGTCTTGCTTTTATTCATTCAACTAATTTATTTTTTGTAATATAAACGTCAATCAACTAATAATAGTTATCTCAGAAATTCATTCAATTTTGTTTTGTCAGAAAAAAATCACTCAACTAAAGTCATTTCACCTACAAAGTCTCTCAACCAATTCAAGCAACATTTCCGGCAGATATTGCCGATGTGGAGTTATTTAAAAGCCAATTTTTTAAAAGTAAAAAGCGGATCAATTTAATAGTTGATTAGAATAAATAGCTTTTTGTTTTTTTTTTTAAAATTATGTTTATAAAAATTTCCACCTCAGCAATATTTACGGAAAATGTTGCTTGGATTGTAGGAGAAATGACAATAGTTGAGTGACTTTTCTATTACAAATCAAAGTTGAGTGACTTTCTAAGATAATTATAATTAGTTGGGTAAACTGTTAGTTGAGTGGCGTCTGAGAAACTAACTCGATTAAAAATAAGTGCTCTAAGATTACAGTCTCATGTTTGAAATCGGAAACATTGAACATTATGATAGGGTGTATCCATTTAATTGTTTTGATCAGTAGTCTCGATACTTCATGCTATGCTCAAGTTGCAACCTTGAATGATTCTTTGGTTGAAGTAGATTTCTGTTTTATACTTTTTTGCTTTTCTGAGGAAGAAAAGTTAATCTCATCTTGCACCCTGTTGTCAGTTAATGGTATTTATGTATATTTTTTGTATGGATTGTGCTACTATTTTATTGTAGTAATTTCAGGCAAAAAAGGCTGTTTGTTTAGGCCAATTTCCAGTTAACGTTAGTAATGAACATTTTTGGTATTTATGTTCTGCACGTTGCTGATTTTGTTGTATGAATTAAACATTTGAGGAGAAAATAGTCTCTTGTTTAGGCCTGTGGTAGAGATGAACCGAAGAAAGAACGTTTAACCAGATTTGTTGGTGTGGGGCCATTAGATTAGAGGTAAAAAATGTGTGTTTCACAAGCATCTGTAAATGTGATATGAATATTTTAATTTTCTATTTTTTCCTCGTCGAGGAAGGATTTGTATACATATAAACTCAAATTAGGTATGATCAGTTGATGATAAAAGGTGACCTAGGTGAATCCTGTTAAGCTAACCTCAAACTAACATTATCCCAGGCTTGTATTTGGGTGGAAAAGTTGCACAAGTAGAAAAATATAATTAGCATAAGTCCTTATCACCATATACATAGTCACATAACAGACAGGAGGAGGAAGGGTGGATGTGCAAATGCAATATTTAAAGTTTTCAATGACGATATCTTCAGAGATTTCTGTGTCAGACTAACTGTTTAGTTAGATGGTATACTGAAAAGGCTAATATAGTGGTCAGGTTCCACAAGAACAGTTTGTTAGGGACTAGATGATTACACCTCATCTTTCTACCACATGATCGTAATGGATGTAAATGCTACTATGGCCGAAATATATGAACATTACCTTATCTGCTCATTTTTTTTGGTTAAGGGGAGCATGCTATGATGGTATATTTGTACGTTGTAATCTTGAGATGATGGAACAAAATGTAATTTTTAGGAAGAAAATATGTTCTCAAAGAAGTCGTTCACTTCCGGAAACAGAAAACATACACATTCATATTTTGTTCATCTTTTCCATCAATATCATTGGCTCTCTTCATGTGAATTCTATATCGAGAAATGGCTTTCCTTTCTTCTCTGTATCAGTCATATTTCTTGGAAATAATCCGTGAACTATAGTTTTCACAGCCTCATTTCTATATTCCATTTACCTTTACTTGTACCTTCAAATATTCTAATTGGAACTTAGTTGACGGTGATACTCGCTTTTTGTTGATTTGTAGTATCATCTGATAATCCAGTTTCTCGAACTTTTCCCACCTAATGCATTTGATTATTGTTGATTGCAGATGGTGGAATATTTTAATAAAAAGGCTAATCTACCAGGCCATGCTCCTCTTGGTAGCTTCAATGTTGCATTCAGTTATACTGGTTCAAAGAATATAGATACCGCTAGTACAAAGACGCTTTGTATGGATGGATTTTTCATACCGCTTTCTAATCTTCAACTCATGACTTCCCCTCTTGTTTTACGGGAAGACGTTAAAAGAGCTGTGCCAACATCGTGGGATCCGCCAGCACTGGCAAGGTTGGAATTCATCTTCATTGTTTTTTTGTTACAAGTGTCTATGGTTAAGGTGTAAGATACCTTTACAAGAGCTTCTATTATCATCTAAAGCAAGGGTTACTTCTGTGACTTACAGCTTCATTGAGAATTTCGGAACGCATGTAATTACATCTGTAACTATCGGTGGAAAAGATGTAATTTACGTTAAACAGCACATATCATCACCTCTATCCACAGTAGAAATAAAAAATTACGTTCAAGACATCGGAAATCAGAGGTTCTCCAGCACAGGAAGCCTTACAAGTTCAGGTTTATTGAAATACAAGGTTAATGCTAGTTCCATATATTTTCGTTGGTTTCAATCTCTGAGAACCTATATTTTTATTACGGTTTTATATAATCTGTTTCACCCTTTGAGATATACTCTTATGTTTGTGTTCTGATTCTTCCTTTTGTTTAATTTAGCAGGCTGCTGATCCATCAATTTTCAATAATCAGGGGATATATCCCCAACCCACTAGTGCGCCATACATTTCTGGAAATGGAAAAGAGGTTTGTCACCTTCCCCCCTCTTCCATTTTCTTTGTTGTTTTTTCTGTAACTTTTTAAATCTTGTAAGCTTCGCTGGGATAACTTTAGGATGATGAGAAGAGCAAAAAATTCAGTGTGTCAATTGTCAAATGTGTTGTACTGTTGAGGGTGAAATATGCTAGCCTATATATATATATTAGAGGATGAATACTTAATTAAATGAAGCATGACAATTGGTAAAAAAATTGTATGCTTCCTAGGCATGTCAAACACATGATATGTTGTCGTAACTCTGTGGTAATGAAATACTTTTTTCCTCGAGATCCGAAGTAAAAGCTATTGTGTTGCCTCTAGCCTGTATGCATCTGTATCCTATGTACACAATATGTATTTAGTGGAATGACAAGATTGTCCTTCAAACTAGGTAATAGTCTCACATGAATCTCATATTCTGTCTCAGTTAGATGAATAAAGCAACAAAGGAAAAAAGGGGAATAGGGGAGTTTTGTGTGTCTGTCTGTGTGTTCGAGTGAGAGCGAGAGAGACAGTCCAACATAAAACATTTGGAGGATTAAGTCTTTGAGTGTCAATTTTCTTGTAGAGCTCTAGCTACTACTGGCGCGTTGTTTGTAAATTTTATTGATGGTTTTATTGACTGATTACATAAAAAGAGTTTGCGCTGACGGTGTTAACCTTTCTAACTGTTATGTTTGTGGGCCTGACTACCGCTGCACGTTAGTCTTGCACGAAATTTTCTTAAAGTAGTCCGGAATTGCTTAGAAAATTGCTTGGAGCACATGTTAAACAGTCTAGGATTTGGTTTTTTCACAGCCTATATCAACATGACTTGGTGTATTTTGTATCATCTTTCATTAAGAAATAATAAGAGTTAAGAGTTGGTGACATGACGTGAATTTCCTTCACTTCCCCATGTTAAATTCTGTGTTTTTTCTTTTTCGTTATTATTGCTTTCATTAAACATTGCCTCATAACTCTAATGTTTCTGAATATCGATGGGGTTTGAGGTTTAACGTTCTTTTGATTGTATATCATGCAGGATGTTACAGTCATTTTCAGAAGAAGGGGAGGGGATGATCTGGAACAAAGCCATACTCAATGGGCGAAGACTATTAGATCTTCTCCAGACGTTATTGAGATGTCGTTCGTTCCTATCATTCTCCTCCTTGAAGGGGTTAAAGGGAGGGATCATTTGGCACGGGCTATAAGTCTTTATCTTGAATGTAAGACACTTTATCCTTCAAAGACGTACATACAAAAGCAGCGAGTTTCGTAGTTTTTGGTGGTGATAAGTAATCCAAGTTGCATGAATTCTTGCAGACAAACCTCAAATTGAGGAGCTTAGATATTTCCTGGAGTTTCAGGTCCCAAGAGTATGGGCTCCTGTACATGACAGACTTCCTAATCAACATAGAAAGGAGCCTGTTTGCCCATCTCTTCAGTTTAGCATGATGGGGCAAAAGCTTTATGTTAGCCATGAACAAGTACGTTAATGTCTTTCGATCTAAATTTAAATTTTACTGGTTGATGCTAACGTACGTATAATCTGAAGGATAGATGAAATAAAGCGTTTATCATCATGTGGCCGGCGATCTCATTTTCAAAGGCCTGACTTCTGCTCTTGGTTTTGATCCACTACAGGTGTCAGTGGGACGTAAGCCCGTGACCGGAATGCGGCTATATCTTGAAGGGACGAAGGTGAATCGACTATGCATCTATCTTCAGCATCTTGTTTCTCTTCCTAGGATCCTCCAACCATACTGGGAAAGTCATATAGCAATTGGGGCTCCAAAGTGGCAGGGTCCGGAAGAACAAGACAGTAGATGGTTCGAAGCAGTGAAATGGAAGAACTTCTCACATGTGAGTAGTGCACCAATTGAGAGCCCGGAAATTTTCATAGGAGATCTTTCAGGTGTATACATAGTCACAGGAGCTCAGCTTGGGGTCTGGAATTTTGGTTCGAGAAACGTCTTGTATATGAGGCTCTTGTATTCAAGGTTACCGGGCTGCACTATTAGAAGATCGTTGTGGGATCACACCCCGAATGACAAGTTAAGGAAACAGGCTGATAGCAATGGCGATGAAAGTTCAATTCCAGGACAGAATTTTATAGGCAATAAGTTGGCAAAATTTGTTGACATGACGGAGATGAGCAAGGGACCTCGAGATCCTCCGGGTCATTGGGTTGTCACAGGTGGAAAACTTGGTGTTGATAAAGGGAAAATTGTTTTGAGATTGAAGTATTCTTTGTTAAATTATTAGTTAATTTAGATTTAGAAAGGGAGAGATGGTGATGTATATCGGTGTTCTTGTGTACTCACTTTGTTTGAACCCCAATATAAGGCATTTCGGGAATCGGCCTGATTCTATCTCTTTTCGTTCCGTTTGAAGAAAGAAAGGATCCCAAAGAATCGATCTTTCTTTTCGTTGTTGAATCTATATACTTGGTGGTTTTGGATGGCTAAGTTTCTCAAATTTTGCTGCACAATTGTCTTCTGTCTTGAAGTGTAGTTCTTTTCAGAAAATGTCACTGATCATCTCCTACTTTGTCAAAAAATGACCTTTAATGACTTGGATCCGTCACCTCTGGCTAAAGAGATTATTGTTATTAGTCGAACTCCAATATAGATATTGAAGAAAGTTTCCAAAACTTGCAGAAACACATTCACTATTGTTTCTAGTTCTTGAATACCAAAGCTAAAAAAGAATAATACTCCCTTTGTCTCTTTTTTTAGTTGTTATGTTGTGCTTTTCGAGAATCAATTTTAATTTGATAATTTGAAATAAAAAATTTAGACATTCAAAAACTATACGAAAAGTATTATAAATTGCAACATTTTTCATATCAATATGATGAAAAATTATATCTTTAAATTTAAGTCAAAATTCATATAATTTGGCTCTCAAAAAGAAAACTATGACAACTAAAAAGAGACAAAGGAAATAGTAATATATTCACATCAATTAACATTAGATAACATAACCATGCTTCTACATAAATTACAACTTGTTTCTTTTGTTGTAATTCTTGCCATGTGCTAGTATATTTGTGTGACAGTAAATCAACAGAGGTAGACACTTTCGATTATCATCTTAGATTTTATTTTTTTTTGACAAATAACTTCATACATATTGTTTGAAAAATAATAAAGCCCCCTTGAATTAAATTCATGTCTTAAAACATATGGAGTAATTAACTTGTCTTAGAATTGACCTCCTTGAAAAGTTTGTCCAAATTGCCAATTAGGTGGAGCAACATTGTAGGTGGTTACTATCCTTCCATCACTAGCTATTACTTTGAAAGAAAGACTTTGGCCATTAAGGTATGAGTGACTCTGCCAATTTTGACCCCAATTTCTTGACATCTTTTGCCACCCTGTTTTTGATCCTTTTATGGACACTGATTGGATGTCTCCTGCACCTCCAACGTTAGTTATCAACACTAGGTTGAAGTAGGAATGACCATTAATGGTGAACCTCATTCCTCCTTTCTTCATGCAAGGCACCCTGCCATACCATAACAAAATCTGCTTTAGACAATTAGTTACCGACATTAGTTAATTGTTATTGGATCCAATGTTGCTATAGGCTTTATGGACATTTACAAAGACTAATTGTCTCTAAAAAACATATATTTAGCGGAAATTAAATTATAACAGTTTTTTTTTAACCCTCCCTAGGAGCTCCTACCCTTTTTGCTCCCTTGGTGACTTGAACTCGCAACCTTCGGGTTGAAAGTGAGGGGTGCTTACCATCCGAGCAACTCCCTCTCGTCAAATTTTAATAGTTAAAATTGTTGCTAAAGATAATTTTTTGATTAGTTCCGAAGGGAAAATGCTCAAATATGCCATCAAACTTCTATGCCATCCGTCAAAAGGTTTGGCTCATTTATATCATTATTTGTTAACAGAGATGGCGTAGATGAGCCAAGCTTTTAACTAATAGCATTATGAGCCCTTTTCTCAAAGTTTAATGGCATATTTGAGTCTTTTCTTTTTTTTAAAAAAAATGATTAATTAGTGACATGGCCGAATGTCAAAAGAAGTTTTGCAAAATCTAAATTGTTTTCAATTAACAAAAAATATCACAGATGAACCTTTTTATCAAATGCAAATGACCCAAACTTTTAATAGATGATATAAATGAGCATTTTCTCGTCATATTAAAGTATATATGAAAAAAAGAAAAATAGATCAAAAATGAATTTTGTCACATTAAAGTAAGTGTATATGGAAAAAGAAGTTGATGGTGTAAAAGTTGTAACGAACTACCAATTAAAGACAATGTTATACTAATACCTTCTATAGATGACAGGGACAATGCCAGCTCTATATAGAGCAATTTTCAAGAAAGCAGGCTGAGCCAAATCAAAGTGTCGAAGAGGGGGATTACACCAGCCACCATTGTTATTAGCCAGGGCGTAGTTTGGTGGGCAAAAGTTGGTGGCTGTGACTGTGATTGTACCACGTAGACACCATCGACGGTCCGCATTGACATTGCACTTGAGTTCATAGCAAGATCCACAACTCAACCCACTATTAAACAGTACAGTGCTCAAAGCTGCAGTATTTGTACCATAACCTTGGCTGTACAAGTTTCCGTATCCACATGCTCCTCCTGCAACAAGATAATTAAAGTTAAATTTTAATAAGAGGCCTTAAATCTTTTTTCTATAGTTGACATGTATAAATTGAATACATGAAGACTAACGACAGGTTATATACGTAAATAAGTACATACCCATGGTACCGGAAGCATCAGAACCGCCATAGAATGTTGCATGAGCATTCTTCCAACCAGTATAAACTCCGAGTCCATAAGAGTACTGTTGTACACATGCAAGAAAAAATAGGAAGAGAAATGGCAAATGATGACATTCAATAGCCATTTTAATTTTGGTGGTGAATGGTGTTGTACTAGTTAATTACTTAAATTGGAGGAGGATTGAATATGGTTGGGAAATTGAGATACAAGGAAATGAGGCTAATGCATGCCTATTTATAGTATTATTAACTAAACTCTTAGCCTGTTTTATTTTGCTCCCTAGCTACTCTAGCAGGACCCCTCCCCCTGTGGGTCGGCCCCCATGAACTTTTTTGACAACTTATAATTTTTTTTAGGTTTTATTAGTGTTATTTGGTTGGGAACAAGTTATATAGAAATTATTTCAGGATAAATTATAGTGGGAATGGGATAAGTTATTAACTTCACCATGTACATATAATAATGTATCTCATCACTAAGGTATAAATAATCTCATGACTATCTAATCAAACACACGATAAAATAGTCCTACATATTATCCTTAGAATTATTATACCTAATTATATATATATATATATATATATATATATATATATATATAAGGCATACATTAGAAGTGAACGGTTATCAAGTTTGAACCGGACAAGAACCTAACCAACTAACCAAGTGATTGAATTTAATTCATATAATACAGTAACAAAAACCATGCATTTATGTTTTCTTTTAATTTTCATTATTTAATTGTGGGACCCTGAACTCTTTTTCTTCGTGGTCTGGCAAGGTTTTAATTAGATAAAAATTACCTAATTGGTCAATGAATAATTAAGCCAAGCACCGCACGTGCTAATTTAGTAATTGTCCTTATTATTATTCTTCTATGACAAACAAAAATATCAATAAACAAAATATCATGAACTCAAGAATAAAGCAAAAAAATCTTCAGTTTTTTTTCTTTTAAATATTTTCATTATTACAGCCTTTATTATCATCAAGTTGATACCAAAATTTGCCCCTTTCGACCGACAATATAAAAAAATTAGACATAAAAAAACTATATTTTCAAGTCACATGTATTGTTGCAGCAGATAATTTTCCTTAATTTAAAAATTAAAATCCTATTTCTGATGGAGAGTTACTGGTAAGTTTTTTGTTTTTTGTTTTTTGGGTTGTATATAGAGTATTATAAACTAAACTCTTAGCCTGATTAGCAAACAAAAAAAAGTTTATCCCCGAATAACTTTTACAGGGAAAATTATATAACAAGGTAATTATTTATGATAAATCATTATAGTTTAAAATATTATAATTTATAGCTATATGTAGGGTTTAATAATAAATTTCTCTCTTCTCTCTCCCTTTGTGTCTCTCTCTCTCCTGCCCAAACAGTTGCAATCCAAAAAAATATATTCCACATAAATATGACATTTGTATTTTATATTTTGTATTATGTATTAAATATATTTGTATTCCGTATCATCTGTATTTTGTATTATGTATCAACTGTATACATATTCTGTATCAATTATATTATGACAATTTGTATTTTGTCAATTGTACACAAATAGTGTTTGTTAATACAACTGATACGATTATATTCAATATATAATATAAATCAATTGTATTTAGATAATTATATTTATATTTTTTTTTCAATATTTGTATTTGTATTATGTATCAATTGTATTCATAATACAACGAATACAACATGTATTCATCCTCTCTCCTCTCGATCTCCATCTTGTTCGCCTCTCTCCTCCCTCTCTTGATCTTGCTCGTCTCTCTCCTCCTAAAATGAATACAATATACAAATCAATTGTATCAATTGTATTCGTGATATAATGATTTGATACAATGAATACAACAAGTATTCAACCTCTCTTACCTCTCTCCTCTCTCCTAGTCTCGCTCGCCTCTCTCCTCCCCCTAGCATGCAACTAAAAATTCATAATTAAATAAACTATTTTCCCCAATAACCAAATACTTTTGTCTGTAAATACTGCAGATTTGATTCCATCCATAATTCTATTTTCTTTCCTATGAGTTATAGTTATATCTAATTAAGCTCAAATTATAGTTATTTTTTTAAAATTGCCTGAAAATTGATTAGTACTCCATCTGTCCCAATTTATATGATTTACTTTCCTTTTAGGTTAGTCCAAAAAAGAATAACACATTTCTATATTAAGTAACAATTTAACTCTAAAAATGTTTATTTTACCCTTAATGAAATGATTTATAGCAACAAAAATTCCTATCATTCATTTTAGACCACAAGTTTTAAAAACCTTCATTTCTTTCTTCAACTCCGTGCCAAGTCAAACTATCTCACATAAAATGAGACGGAGGGAGTAACATTTTGTCAAGATGCAGTAAATTAAATTACTCCCTCCATTGCATATTAATTGAATTTTTGAGGTGTTTCATACCCTTTAAGAAAAGTAGATTAAGACATAAATTGAACATAGTTTTCCATTTTTACCCTTATTAATTATTGTCAAATTTATTGAAGTCATCACCTTGAAAATTCAAATGAAGGGTAAAATTGGAAGAGTACTCTAAAAGTAATCTTGAAAATTGAATAATTAAGTTAATTTAAAAAATAAAAATACCTTAAAAATTCAATTAATATGAAATGGAGGAAGTATTAGAAAAGGCATAAATAAAATTTTTATAGAAAGAAAACAAAGATCTCCTCTAAAGTTGAATAAAGTAGTTGTTGTAGTAATGATTTGTGGGATGGTTTAAACGAATCACAGAAATGGAGGCTAAAAAAGTTGCAATTTCTTGGACGGCCGATTTGTCACATGTTGAAGGATGACGTGTCATTGCTGACCTGTCCTTTCCCGGGTTTCATGATAATCCTCAAAGTCAACACCCAAAAACACAACTACTAACTTTTATATTGCCACCAAAACACTTCAGCAACACAAATATAGTATTTGATGAGCTTAATTACATAAATCAGTATTCATTGTCATGTTTATTAAAAATAATTATTTCAAAATATTTGTTGTTAAGAAATAATTGAATCATTGTTTCCCTTTTAACCTGAATTAATATTAATTGAAATTTAAGAAGGAAAAACTACATAATAAGGCAATATATGCCATGTATTAATAAAATTATATTTCACAGCTATATTATCCAATTAATAGCTACTTTCTAATTTAAAAGTGTATCTTTCAATTAGTATATTTTTAGGCTTAATTCTAGGCATTGTACTTATATATTATTTATCTTTCCTATTTTCTCTCTCCAAATTAGTGTATATAGCCCCAGATTAACGCATTATTCCCTCTTTCAAGGATGATTTCTTTTTCATGGACGATTCTTTTAATGACGCTGCACTTCCTTTTCCTTTCTTCGAGAAATTGGCACTATCATTGGCTTGAGATGATTTACGAAATTTCATTGTCAGCCATGAGAGAAAATTTTGAAGCTTAAGTTCAAATTACGTATTCATAAAATTATTACTAAAATTAATGAGGGATTGTTTTGAAAGATTGGATATATTACGAGAAGTTCATATATCGAATTTGAGGGATTGTTGGCGCAAATTTGGAGACTTTTCAAGGAATCAAACACATATATACATTCTATTCATGTATTAAAGTACTAGAGAGGCTATAGCCCGTGTCTAGCACGGGCCCAACACTGTCAAATTTGTGACATGAAACTCAAAATTACACTAAATAGCAGAATTCTATCATTATCGATATTTACATGTTATCAGTAAGTGCACGTGTAATAAAAGAGGTATAACCACTCGGGTGTATGTTTTCCTAACTAAAAACACTTAGCTATAAACTATCCTTGCAAATGAAAATTGATACTCAAGCAATTGAGCATTTTAAATTCATTCAGATACACATTACCAGGAAGCTATTGTTAACATGTGAAAAATATCTTTTGCATACATAATTGTGCTTAATAAGATACTTATCTCTACTACATGTAAAAAATACAAGTACATTATCAAAAATACTATTAGACATATCAAATGTATGTATCTTCAAATGTGTCTTGATTCATTGTTTCAATGAGCTGGAGCTACACTCCATGCCTTGGTAGCCATCCTTGGCTATTCCAGAAACCACATAGCAAAGAAGTATTTTGAGGTACCTTCAGAAAGCTTGTAAAAATCAATCAGCTGAAGAAAATTGAACTTAAGAGGGCTGCAAAAATAAAATTAGAGAGTTATACAATAAAAGATGCATTTGTCAAAAGTTATTATACCATATTGTCAACAGATTTTCATAGACTATAAAATGAACAACTAAAATACCCTTGGACTGCTATAATCTACTATTGATAGCAGTCAAAATTCTTAAACCAAAGTAACTATTGTTTTGGAAGTTGAATGAGTAATAAGCTCTTTCAAAAATAAATATAGAACAACAGCTAATAAGTTAGAGACTCAGTGCGTTGTTTAACCAAAAACTTCTCTTTTATCTCTAAATTGATTTCCATCAACAACAACAATTAAACCACTTTAGAAAATCTAAAGTAGAAACTTCAGACCCACAAATTGCTACAGTAAATGAAACTATGTAGCTATATCCGGACATTAATATCAAAACACTAATATGAGAAATACATATAAGCACATAATAAGCTAAAATGAATTCAATCTGATGAACCATTTTCATACCATACTTTCTTCTTCATTAGGACCGACTCTTCTTTTTTATTAACATAATTAACTATCAAGCAAAAGTTTGTTCAAGGATTAACTCCTTATTCACTAGACTAATACTCTAGTCATATTAAAATCTACATTAGCACAAAATCGCACAAGTACTACAAGAAATTATACAATAAATGAGATGTATACCCTTTAATATTTCATTCCTCATAGATTCTTTCCTGATGTTATTAACCTTTAGTCTCAGATTGTAGTTGGAATGTAGCTAATTAGGACCACATTTATAATTTGACCTTGAGGAATAACGTCTCTACATTATATATATACTCCAACAACTCTAATCTTATTATATTTCTACGTCTCAGAAATCCATTTTCTCTAGTCTACCTCACTCCAACACATTAATTTGCTATAGAATTATGTTTGCAATATTGCTAACTACGGATAGATGTAGTTCCTACGCGTTCAATTGGATCTAATATGTTTAACACAAAGGTTAAATACATATGTGAATAATTAAAAAAATCAACTATGTTTTGAGCCCATAATTACAGAAACTCAGTATTGAGAACATAAATATTAATTTCGTCAAAGTTAAATCATTGGTTATTAATATAAATAGGTGCAAGGCTTAAAAGCAAGTTGACAGTGTCGATTGAGATATCTTAAGCCAGATAAGAAATACCTGAATGTGTAAACATATGGGGAACTGGTGCAACATCTGTAATGTAAGCTAACATCAAACACAAGTTAGATTATATCCGCTCCTGTGGACTACAGGTTTATGTTATTTTTTTTATGTATAGAACACGTGTACTGCATCTAACCAACTAAACCTAAATATTGAACACTCCTCCTCCTTCCCCTGTCTTCCTTCTTCGACTTCATTCTCTACTCGAAAATCAAAGCTTGAAGATGATGAATTAATCAAAGTTGAGGATTGTTAATTTTTTTCCATGAAATGGGTAAGATCTGTAGGATCACCCATTTCATCCATATATATTTACTTAAATACCGGTTGATATAAGAAATGAGGTAGCCTAGCGTAGTTCCTACGCGTTCAATTGGATCCAATATATTTAACATAAATGTTAAATACATATGTGAATAATAATAAAAAAAATCATCTATGTTTTGAGCCCATAATTGCAGAAACTCAGTTTGAGAACATAAATGATAATTTTATAAAAGTTAAATCATTGGTGATTAATATATATAGGTAAGGCTTAAAAGCAAGTTGACAGTGTCGATTGAGATATTTTAAGCAAGATACGAAATACTTGAATGTGTAAACATATGGAGAATTGGTGCAACATCTATAATGCAAGTGAACATCAAACACAAGTTAGATTATATCTGCTCATGTGAACTACGGGTTTATGAGAAAATTACAAATTAAAGCCTCTCTCTTTAATAGGATTTCCGCCATTCATATAGCTAGAGGCTATGATTTTGCAATTTGATCATTGGTCATTAATTCAGCGATTTTCATTGCAAGCGGCCAAAAAATTTGCAAAAATATAATTCAGGGAACATGTATTTTGATAAAGTTAGCTTCAATGGAACTATATCAATAACAAATTATTTTGAGAAAAAATAGGCGTACTGACCTCTTTCAACGGTTGACTTTGACTAACTAAGCGTCCAATTAAATAACTAATTTGAGAACTTGCAAATATATTTTCTCCCAGTTTCTTCTGCAAGAATTCATGGGTGAATTTGGCTTGTGATGTCAAGAAACCCGAAATACCCAATCAACAAGATTTTTTGTAAAGGTTCGAACTTGTAAATGACATGCATGTATATATCTAACAAGATATTATTTGAAAGAGCAAAAGAACTAAAATTGAAGCAAAAAGACACAACCATTGAAAGAAATCCAGAACTAATGGGTATAAAATTAATCGAGAAAAAATAAAAAAAGGGATGGAGGGCGGGCAACGGGAATTACCATATCAAAAGTAAAAAAGTTAGGGCACCATCATGAGCATACAATAGTTGCGGCCACATAACTAATTCACAATTTCTTCAATTCAACATAAATGGACCTTCAACATCTCAAATAATGGGTAAAACTTAATATTCATTGAATAATATATGGAAACCAACTCCAAAAATCAAATTTGAATATATAGGCTCCGTTTTGAAACTTAGCATCATGATCAAAGTAAAGTAACGAAACTCATGAATTCAATTCGAGGCTCAAACTCCATTACGAACATGCAAGTAAAATATTAATCAAAAATCAGAAAATTAACAAAGATTTGGAATCGAAATTTTCAACAAAAACTACATCCAGTACAACTAAAATCCTTAAAGGATAAAATCAGAAATTTTACCATTACCGCAAATATTAATAATAAATCTACCATTGTGGTGAAACATGCAGGAAAAGACTAAAAAACTCACCCGTTTAGATTTTGAAAGAGAGTGAGTTGGGAGAGATTGAGAGCTATAACTCTAAATTGAGAACTTTAGATTACCTTAGGCCTTTGAGGTTGGATTTATTGATTTGAAATTTTCTGCATAAATTTTGTTTTAGAGAGATGGTGAGAGTTGAGAAAGGAAGAGAGTAAGAGAGGAAGAATGAGAAAGATAAAGCACAGGGTAAACTCATTTGAAACCTCTGCAATTGTAGTTAAAAGTGCCTAAATACCCCTCTTTTTAGTACAATTCACCTTGCTTTTTGTACAATAGGGTGATGCAATGTTGGTCTAAGCCTTATTGGCTTATATAATATAGAATATGTATATGCTTTATATTACTGTATTTAAGTATATTATTTGTTTCATTATTATTGTATCAAATATCTTTGTTTGTAGCTGATATTGATTACACATTTGTATCAATGTATCAATGCATTGTGTATCTTGTAACTTGTTATAACTTTGTATCAATGTAATCTAATCTATTAGTTCCTTACTTTACTTTTGTATCATCTATTTTGAGTCTATAATGTTAACTATTATATATTTGTATAAATGTATTTGAGTATTTCTACAGTGTTTTCATTACTAGAAAGTATTTATATAAATATCGTATCAATATATTCAAGTGAAAAAAAGTTGATAACAACAAACTGTCACGACCCATACCGTTGTGATTGGCACCCACACTAACCCCTCGGTGGGAGAACCACTACTACAACTCAAACAAGCAACTAAACCAAAACTAAGACATTTAAACTACGAAAACAAATTAATTAACTAACGAATGCGAAAATTTAAAACCTAGAACCTGAAAGTCAATGTACCAAAACTCTACTAACGACAAGTCTAAGAACAAGGGGTACAACCATGAAACTAAACAACACCTTAAACAAAAGTCTAAGTCCGAAAAGAGTGGACTTAAACAAGGAAGATCCATGGCAGCCTGAAAGAACTGGCTCACCCTTGAATCCGCTCACGCTCATAGTCAACTAGCTGAGGCCTATCAATAGCCACCTGAAGATGCCCTGTACTCAACAAAGAAAGAGCAAGTGCAATATCAGTACACAACCACCGTGTACTGGTAGGATCACGTGGCTATCCCACTAAGTGTAACATACATTAGTCAATACAACAATATAATCACATGCACATATCGAACATATACAACATCATCAACATATACGAACAATGAACAACTTCACGATTCTTACATATCATAGTTATATCAATTTAGAGCAATATACCGTCTTCCAATATCAATCATCATTAGATATGAACGAACTCATCATAAGTAGATACACAACACAATTCAATGGTCCTCTCATGGAACCCAAACCCAGACAGTTAGGATGCCAAAACATGGCAATCCGATCCTATATTTATGCCGAAACGTGGAAATTTGATCCTATATTTATGCCGGAATGTGGCAATTCGATCCAAGTTAGTTATGCCGGAACGTGGCAGCCGATCCCATATTTATGTCGGAACGTGACAACCGATCCCAGTTAGTTATGCCGGAACGTGGCAGCCGATCCTAGTTAGTTATGCCGAAACATGGCAGTCGATCCCATATTTATGCCGAAACGTGGCAACCGATCCTAGTTAGTGTGTCGGATCGTGACACTCGCCCATTCAACAAACCACAATCACAATCACAATGTATATTCTCACAATCATACAACAAGAGGAGATTCATGACATACAATTATTCAATTATCCTCATTTACAACAAGTGTGATCAATAACGCAACATTCGAATACATACATGTATCATAATGAAGCAAGAGCAACATACATCACACAATCATAGAATCACAACCATCACCTACCTCGAATCCAAGCTTGAATCCCCTAAGGCACTTGAATCATCCCTTTCTGGATTCTTTCCGCTTGTTCTAGGTCTACAAACAACAATTTATATGCAAGGATCAACAATCAAAGGTCTAATTATCCAGATTATAACAAACCCAATAACCCTAGACCAAACCCAAGATCCTAATACCCAATTTAGGACTTTTTTCACCATAAATTCTAGATCAAAACCCTCCCCCATCGATAATGACCCACTAGATTACATTTTACGGATCGAAAAATGGATTTGGGGATTTAAAACCTTACCTTTAGCCTCAAGAATGGTGAAAAAGGGTCAAGAAGTCGCATGGGGTCGTCTCCTTAGCTCTAAAAATTGAAAAGTGCCAAATAAGGTCGTTTAAGGGTTTATTAACGACTTTAAGTTGCATCTGGCCCGCCACAACGGACCCATCCTGCTACAGCAGCCCCTCTGGCGTCTCCAATCCCGCTCTGGCGGCCTACACAGAGACAGAATGTTACCTGTTCTCACTAAGATCATTTTTGGGAGTTCTACTCGCCCAAATTCGATTTCGTAAAGTCGTACGGGTTCCTTAACGAGTTATCTAACTACTCATGTAATCAAAATCATAATGATTTACCCAATTGTACCAGATTTCCCTACACCTTAATGACTTCGATTTCGTCCAAATCTGGACTAGGTTGGGAAAATCCAAGTTACTACGAAAATGTATGTGGCCCCTATTCTTTCTTCCATTGGCTTTTCCATAACGACGAAAATCATATTGTTACAATAGATACCAATTTACCCATCACTCGTCCCAAGTGATCAACTAGGAAAGACTGGCAAAAGTAAGGGTAGAGTAGTATCTGAATCATCGAATTACTGGGGATACTTGTATCGCATGCCCTTATTACCGAATCTCATTACCCCCTAAGGGTTTCACATCTCCAACCTCAAACCAACCAATTGAATACCTACACATCCTCCCTTACAATGTCTCAATGAAGTCATCTCAACCCTCGAGTGATAATTATTGTTGTATGTAAACAAACTAACAAAAGCGATTCTCAATAACCCCCAAAGTTGATCGCACACATGTCTGCAATATTTATCAAGGACTTTGCACAACATCAGGACAAATCCTTTCTCACATAACCATGATAAAATTCTAAATCAATACTCGCTACAATTAGAAGTGAACCTGAACAAACCAACACACATCATAATACCCAAACAATCACAGTTCTTACAACATCTCCATCCCACAACATAAATTCCATGAGCTTAAGTTATAACAATTTTGATCTTTAGAAATCAGATACTCATCGAGGGATATGTCCAAGCATACAACCCCTCCAACAACACTATTGAAATGGTAGATTTAGTAATTGTAGATTACCTCTTAAGAATAGTAGAATTGGACCCAATGATCCCCACATTAACCACACATAATCGATACATGACCTCGACAACAAGAGAAATATTAGATTGTCGGACAACCATAAATACACAGGGTAGCTCTTCTATAAATTCTCATAAGCAAGGTAGTACATGTAGAACTACTAAAATACTTTAACAACTCCAAGACAACACCAATTATGTCATTGGAAATAACCAAATCTTCCCAATCTTCCCACTCAACCAAGAGAACATCATATGATTTGGTACCCCTGATCTACCACTAGGGATCCATCCACAAAAGTGAAAACACACTAGAGCATAGCTAGTGAATCATACTCACAACACTAACAACCATCATAAACACTCTGACCATTTACCTTATTATAAATCAACACTTTTTAAATGAAAACCTTTCTAAGTACTTTAACAATCAACAATAATCAGCTTTACGTCTCAACCCAGGAGTAAGTCTTTTCAAATGCTCAATAGCTGATACAATGATCATTCTTCACCTTGAAATTCATACCTTGACAAAATATATCACACAAATGTAAACTTTAATGAAAAATCTGGATTGTAAATTCAACCGTATAACACAATTCCCTTATCTATCAACATCAGCTTATACCTCGAAGATTTTTATGAATTCATGAATCTTCGCTTATCATGGATCGCATCTCCATCGATTTCACAATATCCTTTGCTAAAATTAATCGTACTCATTACTAAACTCAAAACAAAAACAAAGCACTTATCATCACACTGAGCATCTATAAACTCCTTTCTCAAGTCCTTTTTCAATAGTTTTTAACCAATCTGACAGACTTGTGGCCTCATTACCATAGCCACATCATCACGAAATATATCACGTGTCTCTGAACCCAATTATCTACCTCTCTGAAGATATCTCTTCAGCCTTTGCAATTAAATAAAATATTCTTGCTCTCGCCTCTCTCTAAAGGTAGTACTACCTCCCACTTTTTTCTCATTATGACTCAAGTTCTTTAATTCTATTCGAATGGTGTCCCACCATCTGTTAATAACCTTCCATACAACCATGTTACTCACCGAATTTTTGAAAACCACAACCTTTAGATACTCACAAGTCATAATTACTATACAAAAAATTTGCTTAACCAATAATTTTATTATTATAGTTGCATCCCGTCACAATCCATCACGAACTCTTATTACCATTACACTCAGTCAGTCTTGACTATCACTATGAAGCCAACATTTCATCAACACGACACCTCAAACTCAGGTAAACTCATCAAATTCAAAGGACTAACCCAATCTTGGTACGCATTTTCTTACTAAAATCTTCAATTTCCTTCACCCAAGTATACTCAATGGAACTTTCTTTATCCATAAGCTTGTCATTCCGGTATCAATTCACTCTTTATGGCTTAAGATAAAATCACTAGTCCTCCATACTACCATCCTTCTTCTTAACAAAACAAGACAGGGAGCACCCCACGGGGAAACACTAGGATGGATGAAACCTTATCAAGAATCCCTTGGATTTGAGCTTTAAGCTCTCTCAATTCTAACCCCACACGAATAGACTCAATAGAGGAGGATTCAACCTCATCATCCCGAATATGAACCAATTACATCAAACAATCCTGCCCTCCCCATTTTCCTAGCCGAATGAAGGATATGATCTTAGCTAACTTAGGCTTGTACACCCCTTCCCACTCTAATCTTTCCCTACCGGGGATCTCTAGAGTTACCGACTTAGTATTACAATTAAGCCTGGTATAACAGAGGGGACAACCAAGTCATGTCTAAGATTATATCAAGTCAGTCATATCCCAACATAACCAAATCAACCCAACTCTGGAAAAATCCATCAACACAACAGGACAATACTATATAATTGGTGACAATGATTGACTCTTCAACTGGGGGTAGAAACATGGATGAGGGCATTAAGTATATCACAAACCACATAAAATCTCAAGGCAATTGAACTGACACATACGAATAAGTGGAACCCGGATCAAACAAAACAATAGTCGTCCCGGTCACAACAATAAGAATACTTGTGAGCAGTGCATCACACCCTCAAACTCGGTCTTACCCGAAAAACATAAAACTGAGCCATGTCATCTTGACGGGCTACCGCCTTGCCTAGCTGCACTACTCCTCTACCTGTATTACCATTTCCCCGGCCTCACTGATTTCCTCTTCATATGCCCATGTTCTCCATAATTTTAACACACCAGATAACTTATATTCAATTGTTGAACACTGAATTAGATCGCAGGGGTTAGTTCGGGTATGATTCGTGGTCCATAATTATGACTAGAAAAACAGGGGAGATAGGGCTAAGATTCTGTCTCGCCCTGTCCCTCACTGGTAGCCTCGCCTTGGCGGGAAATGTCCCACCCCAGCGGCCAAAATGAAAACAGAACCCCTGCCAATAATTTTTCTGGGATTCTTTTCTTTTCTAATTTCCCCCAAAGGTTCCCAACTATAACACAAGCATTTTTTTTGAATAATCCTCATAACTAGGATAATCATTGTCTACCCCCAGTTAATCCCATGATACACGAACCAATTTATTCTTGTCAATTCAGCACCACAACCCACACATCCCTAGGATACACCTAGACACTCACACGATCCTTAGTCAAGATCTTCCTTTCACAACGAGTTTCACGATACTCAAGTATTTACAACTTGCATAACTTCAAAGACCAGGCCAACATATTTTACATATCAAAGTTCAAACACATATTTATTGTGCACATAATCACATCACATTCAAGAAATTACAACTTCACATTCATAGTTAATTTAGACAACCAGAAGCACACATTCAAAGTTTCCAAGATACAATTCACAGATAAGTCCAATTTTAATTAATTATTTCACTCCATGGATGACCATTTACTGATCATCCATGCATTCACACCACCCCTAGGGCCAGATACCAATTGGAACCTTCTCAGTTCAAATTAACTTCCTTGTGTCCCTTCCGTCAAGACTATAACGTCTAGTTCACTCCGCTGAGATACCAATTGGAATCGGGAGATACCATTAGGACTCAACTGATACCACAAGTGACAATAGTAGCTAGCCAGCCCCACAAAACTGCTAATTTCAATCATAGAACTTGGTTGAAGCCAATTCTTAACCACCTCAATCTTTAACTGATGGTAACCAGACCTTAAATCAATCTTAGAGAAAATCGATGCACCTTGCAATTGGTCAAAAAGGTCATTTATCTGAGGCAATGGATACTTGTTCCAAATGGCGATTCTATTCTACTGTCAGTAGTCTATACACATCCTCTCTTGCTAGTGATGGTGTTACCACTTTTGTTGATCTAGTTTGAACCATGGAGTGAAGGAGGAAAGATACCAATTTGTATCACCTAGATACCAATTGGATTCAATTCATAGCATGAAGGAGTAGGAAAACGTGAGTTTTTCCTAAAGTACTATAGCCTCTCAAAGAAAAGTATGGACGTCATCATACCGTTCCGCAAGATTCTACTAGACTCGTTTTGGTACAATGAGATCAACGAAACTAGGCTCTGATACCAACTTTGTCACGACCTAGACCGTCGTGATTGACACCCACACTAACCCTCCGGTGAGAGAACCACTACTACAACTCAAACAAGCAACTAAACCAAAACTAAGATATTTAAACTACGAAAAGAAATTAATTAACTAACAAATGCGGAAATTTAATACCTAGAACCTAAAAGTCACTGTACCTAAACTCTACTAACGACAAGTCTAAGAACAAGGGGTACAACCCCGAAACTAAACAACACCTTAAACAAAAGTCTAAGTTCGAAAAGAGTGGACTTAAACAAGGAAGATCCATGGCAGCCTGAAAGAACTAGCTCACCCTTGAATCCGGTCACGCTCATAGTCACCTAGCTGAGGTCTATCAATAGCCACCTGAAGATGCCCTGTACTCAACAAAGAAAGAGCAAGTGCAGTATCAGTACACAACCAGTGTGTACTGGTAGGATCACGTGGCTATCCCACTAAGTGTAACATACATTAGTCAATACAACAATATAATTACATGCACATATCAAACACATACAACATCATCAACTTATACGAACAATGAACAACTTCACGATTCTCACATATCACAGTTATATCAATTTAGAGCAACATACGGTCTTCTAGTATCAATCATCATTAGATATGAACGAACTCATCACAAGTAGATACACAACACAATTCAATGGTCCTCTCACGGAATCCAATTCAATGGTCCTCTCATGGAACCCAAATAGTTAGCATGCCAGAACACCGTAATCTGATCCCATATTTATGTCAGAATGTGGCAATCCGATCCCATATTTATGTTGGAACGTGGTAATCCGATCCAATTTAGTTATGCCGAAATGCGACATCCGATCCCATATTTTTGCCGGAACGTGGCAACCCAGCCAGTTAGTTATGCCGAAACGTGGCATCGATTTCCAGTTAGTTATGTCCAGAAGTTGCAGTCGATCCATATTTATGCCGGAACGTGGCAACCGATCCCAGTTAGTGTGTCGGATCTGACACCTGCCCATTCAACAACCACAATGTATATTCTGACAATCAACAACAAGAAGTGATTCATGACATACAATTATTCAATTATACTCATTTACAACAAGTGTGATCAATAACGCAATATTCGCATACATACATGTATCATAATGAAGCAAGAACAACATACATCACACAATCATAGAATCACAACCATCACCTACCTCGAATACAAGCTTGAATCCCCTAAGGCACTTGAATCTTCCCTTTCCGGATTATTTCCGCTTGTTCTAGGTCTACAAACAACAATTTATATGCAAGGATCAACAATCAAAAGTCTAATTATCCGGATTATAAGAAACCCAATAACCCTAGACCAAACCCAAGATCCTAATACCCAATTCAGGGCTTTTTCCACCATAAATTCTACAGAAAAATCCTCCCCTATCAATAATGACCCTCTAGATTACGTTCTACGGATCAAAAAACGGATTCGGAGAGTTAAAACTTTACCTTTAGCCTCAAGAATGGTGAAAAATGGTCAAGAAGTCGCCTGGGGTTGTCTCCTTAGCTCCAAAAATAAAAATTGCCAAATAAGGTCGTTTAAGGGTTTATTAACGACTTTAAGTCACATCTGAACCACCACGGTGGACCCATCCCGCTACAGCGACCCCGCTCTGGAGGCTCCAATCCCGCTCTGGCGGCCTACACGGAGACATAATGTTACCTGTTCACGCTAAGATAATTTTCGGGAGTTCTACTTGCCTAAATTTGATTTTGTAAAGTCGTACGGGTTCCTTAACGAGTTATCTAACTACTCATGTATTCAAAATCATAAATGATTCACCCGATTGTTACCAGATTTTCCTACACCTTAATGACTCCGATTTCATCGAAATCTGGACTAAGTTGGGAAAATCCAAGTTACTACGAAAATGTTTCTGGCCCCAATTATTTCTCCATTGGCTTTTCCATAATGATAGAAATCAGGTCATTACACAAACAAATTATGTATCAATGTCGTACCAGTAATAGGTACTGATACAACAAAATCAATGCAAAATAAAAAAATTTGTAGTGCAATTTCTTTGTTTATTATGGAAAAAATATTGTGAAATTTTATAGTTCCATTGATCATGGATGATCGAGATATTACGCTAAATATCCTTTTCAAAAAGTTATGATTGCACAATTAATGCACTGCATTATATGTTGTATTTATATTCATGGCAACTTCCTAAAAATAACATATGTATACTTGTATACAACCACCAAACACGGTGAATACATTAAGATATAGCTGGATAGCTAAATAAAA